>NC_064638.1:344589088-344889997 GCF_023864345.2 Schistocerca serialis cubense | reverse complement strand
GTAATAAGACAACTAGTCTATAAGCCCATAAACATGTATTTTCGATGATGATGTGTCAGAGGCAGGTAAGAAATATTTTAACATTTCATTATGCACTTGAGAATGGCTAAAAAGCCGAAATCGTGGTTGTGTTCAATAAACGGATAATTTACAGTCAAATGGAGAAAATTTCTTTCACAAAATTCTATGTGGATGTGGTCCTTCATGAAGGAAAGATCACGTAATTTCAGTATTCAAACAAAAATCAATCAGTGGCGAATTTAACGAATATTTGCATCTTATTTTTCTCAATGGTACCCCAGTACGTTATCAAAAAGCAGTGAAGAATTTGGGTATAACTCTGAATGAGCATCGCAGCTGGACGTAAAATACTTTCATAATGTGCAGGAAGACTTCTGCTTGGCTCTATAACCCTAAAATGTGTCGGAACGTATTTCCACGTATCTGAAACGTAAACTTTTGTAATCACTCGCACTACCGATCCTCCACTATAGCAGTGTAGTGCAAAATGTCACGAGTAGTGAGAGCACTAAACGATTATAACTAACTATGGATGGCTGTGTGCGTTACATCTGCAAAATTCGTCCATTCGACCACGTCAGTACTTCACCCACATAGCTAGACGGTTTTCGGGCCACGAAAGTTACGTGACATCCATATTGTTTTACTTCAGCAGCTCCTCAGCACACAATCACCCCAGTACCTCACATCACGGAATAAGGCTCTGTTACGTCATCACATCTGAAACACAAGGTCTCCGTCTAGCATCATACCCATGCACACCCATAAAACAAAAATCTTCGCAAATTCCTCCTCTGTTGATGTCATCCGCTACAGAACGAGCCACCCTGCACTCTGCGCACTGTTAAATGTTATGCTGCTTTTAAGAAGAACTGAATTTCTTACTTATGCCCGCCTTATAGCGTTTTGCGGAAAAATAACGTATGTGGCTAGTTTTCCTTCTGTCAAACAGTAAAGTAGATGCTCCTGTCTTGTCCCATTACACTTTTTTCTCCACCAGTCACGGCGCTTTCTTTTTCCTTATATTAAGTGAGGTCTTTTAGCAAGTTATCGTTTTTTCCCTCTTCCACCCCTTCTCTCCTGTCCAGCGCCAGCATAACTCATAAGTTAAAGATACCTTCATCTAGCTTGTCGTTATTGATGTTCTTGTCATAAACGAATCCTGAGTTTTTTCTCCTTCTGTACTATAGTAATTAATACATGTTTTATAATGTTTTATATTAGATGTAAGTTGCAGCAGGCTTTTCACAATCAATGCTGCTGTGACCAGGCGAAACTACTTTCGTCCGGCCACAACTGACGGTTCTTTGATTGCTCTGGGCGAAGGCTCATCAAACAAGAACATATGAAATATTAGTTTATATTATTACATAAATGGATAAAAGATTTACTTAACCTATACACACTACGTTGCCACAGGATTGCTTGATAATTTACACTGTCACTGACTAAAATATCATTAGTTGATGTAATTATAAGCCAACTGCTGTTTTGCAGTACACAATTCAGCTTTTATGAAACTACGTTTGTTCAGAAACTTTAACTGTCACTGTCTTACACGGTGATGTTGACTGTTGTACTGAGATCTCGGACTAGGTGAACTCTTACGCGTTCGACACTATACTGATCTCAGCACGAAGGGGCTGCTGTGTAGATAGGGGAGCCATGGTATTCAGTAGCCCCTCCCATGCGTCGTTTCGGATTACAGAGAGACCTTTCTGAGGTCTGTGTTATCGATCTACGTTGTCGACTTCGGTGTGGCAACGCAATCTCTGGACGATACCATAAATGTAATGCAAAATATGTGATGTGCCTCTTTCTATTTGGTAGTCCTGTTCTTTCCAGCTTAAATACATCTTCAAATAAATAATTTAGAGTTTCTCGATATTCAGTGATACCTTAGGGATTTGTTCCACATACAGGAACTTTTTCCAGGGTAGTGTTCTGATAGTAGAAAAGAGCAGTTGTGCCATTTCTAGCTTGACAAATATTTGTTGTTTGATTGTGTGTGTTCGTAAGTGGCGAGGAGATGCTACGATCAGTGCTAAACCCTTTTTGTAGGTGATAGATGGTGCCGATTCAATGGCAGTTCTAATCGCCGAGTCATGTGGCGGGATTGTAGCTATTAATTCGCCACCATCATCACAATGAATCAGGTTTGAATTATTATCCGATTAAAGCTTAATCAAGTTTTTTAGTTATCTATGTGGTGCATGCATAATTGCATTGTCAGCTACCTCCTTTTATGCCTTTATTGCGTACACTTTTCTGACTTTTCTTGTATCTTAGAATACAACAAAGAAAGGTGCATTTAGCTTCAATTTGTTGGGGTTACAGATACAGCCCAGTTCCAGTTTAGTTTCATTTTCTTCTCTGTACTGATCTTCTGTCCATTTGTTTTGAATTCTTAACATACACCGATGAGCCTGAACATTATGACCACCTGCTTAATAGCTTGTTTGTATGTCTTTGGAACGAAATATATCACTGATTCAGCGTAGCAAGCTCCGACAGTTTATTCTTAAGTTAGTGGAGGTATGTATCATTATCTGTCTAAGCAGAGGTCATGTAACTCGCGTAAATAACGGGCGGCTGATTTGCGTTCGCTGTGATGGCACCAAGCAACACCCCAGATGGGTGTCATAGGTTTTACGTCAGGAGCATTTGGTCGCCAAAATATCAACACGAGTTCGCTATAACTCTCGTCAGACCACTGTAGCACAGTACTGGCTTCAAGACATGGACAATTATACTGCTGAAAGATGACGTCGTCGTCGAGGAAGACATCAAGATCAAGGAATGCTGAGGGTTCACAACTGTAAGCGTCTCTTCGATTACTATGACAGGGCCCCTGCAAGCCCAAGAGAATGCCTGCCATAGCATAATGCTGCTCCCACCAGCCTGCGTCCGTGGCAGGCTGCACGTTTCGAGCCACCTTTCACGTCGGTAACGGCGTTTATGGAGAAGACCCTCGACCTAGTGCAACAAAAATGTGAGTCACCCGTTATTAATGATCGACCGTCGAATCCCGAAGGTCCTGTGGCCACGGAAATCGTAATTTGTTACGTCGTTGGGTCAAAATGTTAACACGTGGTGGTGGTCTGCTGCAGAGCTCCATCTTTAACAATATATGATGAACAATGTGCTCTGAAACACTTGTGCGTGCACCAGAATTGTGCTCTTCCAGCAGAGAGGCCACAGATCACTATCTGTCCTATTTTACAGAGCAGACAAGCCTCCGAAACTCACGTTCTGTGAAGAGTCGTGAACGTCCAACCATTTAGCAGCTAATGGTAGTTTTATTATTCTTCTACCTCTTTTAGTAAATGCTCACGACAGTAGCAAAAAATGGCTCTGAGCACTATGGGATTTAACAGCTGAGGTCATCAGTCCCCTAGAACTCAGAACTATTTAAACCTAACTATCGTAAGGACATCACGCACATCCATGCCCGAGGCAGGATTCGAACCTGCGACCGTAGCGGTCGCGCGGTTCCAGACTGAAGCGCCTAGAAGCGCTCGGCCACCCTGGCCGGCCTCACGACAATAGCATCTGAACATTCGACTAGCTTGGCCGTTTTCGAGATAATCGTTCATAGCCTGTATTTAATAATAATTTACTCTTTGTCAAACTCGCTTATCTCACTGTATTTCCACATTTGTAGCGCACATCTTCGCTAGAGTGGTCTCCAATCCGTGTCTGCTCCGCTTACATATTTTTCTTACCGCGTCACGTGCCCGCAACGCCACCAGACGGTACTCAACGAGAAACATTAAGTTTTTATTCAAAAACTCAATGTTTCTCACATACACTGATCAGCCAAACATAGAAATCAAATGGCTCTGAGCACTATGGTACTTAACATCTAAGGTCACCAGTCCCCTAGAACTTACAACTACGTAAACCTAACTAACCTAAGGACATCACACACATCCATGCCCGAGGCAGGATTCGAATCTGCGACCGTAGCAGTGGCGTGGTTCCGGACTGAGGCGCCTACAACCGCTCAGCCACCACGGCCGGGGCCCAAACGTAATGACATGGCTTTGAATCAATGCCGTAAGCATAAATCTGCTTTTAGACTGAAATCCCCACCTCACATCATCATCCTCTGGTTTTGTTTACAACAATACAATACACAAATTTTCATCACGTGACCCTATGTCTTAAGTTTTACAGTGTTACTTTCGGTTTTTCTGTTATACACTCCTGGAAATTGAAATAAGAACACCGTGAATTCATTGTCCCAGGAAGGGGAAACTTTATTGACACATTCCTGGGGTCAGATACATCACATGATCACACTGACAGAACCACAGGCACATAGACACAGGCAACAGAGCATGCACAATGTCGGCACTAGTACAGTGTATATCCACCTTTCGCAGCAATGCAGGCTGCTATTCTCCCATGGAGACGATCGTAGAGATGCTGGATGTAGTCCTGTGGAACGGCTTGCCATGCCATTTCCACCTGGCGCCTCAGTTGGACCAGCGTTCGTGCTGGACGTGCAGACCGCGTGAGACGACGCTTCATCCAGTCCCAAACATGCTCAATGGGGGACAGATCCGGAGATCTTGCTGGCCAGGGTAGTTGACTTACACCTTCTAGAGCACGTTGGGTGGCACGGGATACATGCGGACGTGCATTGTCCTGTTGGAACAGCAAGTTCCCTTGCCGGTCTAGGAATTGTAGAACGATGGGTTCGATGATGGTTTGGATGTACTGTGCACTATTCAGTGTCTCCTCGACGATCACCAGTGGTGTACGGCCAGTGTAGGAGATCGCTCCCCACACCATGATGCCGGGTGTTGGCCCTGTGTGCCTCGGTCGTATGCAGCCCTGATTGTGGCGCTCACCTGCACGGCGCCAAACACGCATACGACCATCATTGGCACCAAGGCAGAAGCGACTCTTATCGCTGAAGACGACACGCCTCCATTCGTCCCTCCATTCACGCCTGTCGCGACACCACTGGAGGCGGGCTGCACGATGTTGGGGCGTGAGCGGAAGACGGCCTAACGGTGTGCGGGACCGTAGCCCAGCTTCATGGAGACGGTTGCGAATGGTCCTCGCCGATACCCCAGGAGCAACAGTGTCCCTAATTTGCTGGGAAGTGGCGGTGCGGTCCCCTACGGCACTGCGTAGGATCCTACGGTCTTGGCGTGCATCCGTGCGTCGCTGCGGTCCGGTCCCAGGTCGACGGGCACGTGCACCTTCCGCCGACCACTGGCGACAACATCGATGTACTGTGGAGGCCTCACGCCCACGTGTTGAGCAATTCGGCGGTACGTCCACCCGGCCTCCCGCATGCCCACTATACGCCCTCGCTCAAAGTCCGTCAACTGCACTTACGGTTCACGTCCACGCTGTCGCGGCATGCTACCAGTGTGAAAGACTGCGATGGAGCTCCGTATGCCACGGCAAACTGGCTGACACTGACGGCGGCGGTGCACAAATGCTGCGCAGCTAGCGCCATTCGACGGCCAACACCGCGGTTCCTGGTGTGTCCGCTGTGCCGTGCGTGTGATCATTGCTTGTACAGCCCTCTCGCAGTGTCCGGAGCAAGTATGGTGGGTCTGACACACCGGTGTCAATGTGTTCTTTTTTCCATTTCCAGGAGTGTATATTATTTTAATCTGACATAGTTAATTCTCAGGTTTTCTGACAATCTCTGACAAATTATGGTACTCGTTGCTACTTAATTGTGATTCATAAAAATGCGAAAATCAGCCATAATAACGCTGTCTATGATTCCAGTGTTTTGGCTTCACACCGTTCTGCCATCTTAGGAATGGAGCAGAAAGACTGACAGCAAAGTGCTCGCATACCTCGCCTATCGTTAAGGCGAACGCGGTGCGTCTGAATACGCGGCCATTTATATTGGAATAAATACTTGACAAGCGGCAGACATACGTGCTGCCGTCAGTCTTCCGTGAAGAATGATTATTTTTCACATATTATGGTGTAATGTCTGTATGATTTACATTTTAGGCGTCAGTCAGAGAAGACGTTTATCAATTGATGCAGTAAAAGGGCGCAAATCAAAAGGCGGTTATTGTATCTTCGAAGCTGTTACAATTCAGTTGTTTTGTCACTTAGGGTCACACCGAAACAGAAGAGATATTGAAATGGCTTTTGATTGTTAGCTGACGACAAAATAGACATAGAGTTAATATGAGATTCAGTTATCTGTAGAAAGTTTTCACGCGATCTCAAGAAGTGCTGGTTTAATCTTTAAATGAAGGTTATGGAAATATGGAGGTCGTGATGAGACTGTTACTTTTTACTTACCGACTTTCATATTAAGTAACTGATTTTTCTCATCTTTTTTGTAACAGTTGTGTGGGTTGCATTTTTTTGTGTGTTTCAGCCTTTCAAAAGTAAAATCCGAGACACATATCGCTGGGCATTAGTACGCAGAAATGTTGTACACTGCAAGACATAGGAATATTTCTCAAACCACAGAAGCATACACACACACACACACACACACACACACAGACACACACACACACACACACACACACACACACACACACACACACAGCTCGCACATAACTGAGTAAGAAGCGTATGCATTCGTAAGTGATTCTGTACTGGTATATAAAGGGAGAGTACGTTGTCTGTGGGTTTTTCATTTTGCCAAGGTTAAAACCATAATTACGATTCAATAATCGTTTGTCAAACGTATTTCAGTAACTCCCCTGAAAACTCAAATGCTAACGATGATAACTCAGTGGTAAAGTATGGAAGTTCTCTTAGTCCTTATGGTCCCTTGCCTGTATGCAGTGCAGATTGGTCAGGCTGCAACAGGAGGGTAAAGCATCAATATTCTGTTTAAATTTCTTGAACTGTGCGCGAAGTATGTCGGAAGTACGACAGACAAAGCCAATAAGAAATCTTACACACGCCTCCTTCTATAGCAACATGTCACCCTGTCCGGAGCCAGGCAACGTGCCTGTCTTTGGTGACGGCAGAATAATAACATTTACTTTATGTTCAGAGAAAATACCATCTATTTCAGACGAAAATTTTCCCACGAATGGGGAAGGAGGGGCACCTACCATCGGTTTGAAATTCGGAAGCCTTGCGGTGGTTCCATAGTAGACAGTCATTATCTTCTAAAAAAATTTTTTTAGGTGAGCAAGATTCCTCTGCAGACAAAGTCCATGTCAGTAGTCATATGTTCTCTGTGCCCTAGTGGATTTAGGACACCACTGATCTGCGCAAAATGACGACAGATATCCACTTGCTGGTACAGGTCCGTATGCGTTAGCCTGCGAAAGACACCATATCTCAGGGTGCCATCGGCTTTAGGATGAACCAGGAATCCTAGAAAAGGAAGCACTCATCCTTTTTCAGCTTTATGGTAAATTAAATGTTCCTATGAATGACACTAAGGTAATCCAAGACATTAAAAAGTTTCTCCCCACCACTTTGACTCACCATTCCGTGTCATTCACACGCTGGAAAAGAGGACAGGTCTATAACATGCAGCATCCTTCACCTTCTCTGCAAAATCTTCCATAAAATAGTTGACTACATAGCGAGACAAATGACTTCTCTTGGTTCAACAAACTCCTTATTAACTAAAAATGAGGAGCGCGCGTATTGAATCAAGGTTATAATCTCTTCGTTAAAAGCTTTTCAATCAAGGACAAGGACTCTGTGAGGGGAACTTCGGCACGGGGAACGTATTCAGGAGGTGAAACACCTTGAGATATTTGTATTAGAGTGGAACAGTAGTCTGCCAACAGCAAAACAAAGCCAGTATAGATACACTCCACTCTCATGTATTCAGTCTTCGTTTCTGCAGTTTGTTGAATGTGAAAACTTTCTGTAGATCATGAAAGCATCCTGTTGAAAAACGTCTTACACATTGTTTACCTTTATGCGAGTTGTAAGTCGCTGGCGAGATGCAACAATTCTCTAAGCACTGTTTAGTCTTCTAGGAAAGTCGAGGTGGTTGGCTGCACAGTGAAATCTTATCCGTTGCGGTACTTTGGAGTGGTACCCTACTGACCCTGTCTGGTGACAGTTCAGATCTGAGTTAGTATGCCCATGTGAACGGTGAGACTTTAATGCTCCATCCGTTCCATTATAATTCCCGAAGATCATTATTTGCATATGGAAAAAACTGAGATGGAGACGATCCTATTTTTAGATTATTCCATGGATAATGAATGTCATTCCAGATTAATAATATTTGTAGACCAAAAACAATATTTCACTGCTAAATAAAGGTGACTTGTGTAATGCCTATAGCGTAAAGCATCAATATGGTAACTGATGTGAGGAAATCATACGTCCACATAACTTCAAGAACAACAGGAAATATCTGTGAGACATAAGAAGTCAGTATCAATGTACGGCCTAAAATATCCTTTCCACAAACCGGTGTACAAATCCCAAAATAAAATTATGTCTTTTGTTGATATAACAATCATTAGTAGGAAACAGATATTACTGTTAAACTTCAAATTTACAGTAATTGAGATTAATTCTAAGTCCTTGTGATTTATATGTTCTTTGACGTCTGAGTCATGAAACATTTTACTGAGAAAGCAAGGACTGGGCTAAGTGGTGTGAAAGCCCAATGTTTCATTTCTGAAAACTGGAATTTGTTACGAGTACTTAACTGTTGTCATTTAACCACTTCTAAGTTCATTTCGTGCCTGTTCCATAGCAGCAGTTAGCAAGACCTTTGCACTTAGTGAAACGAGTGATAACAGTATTTGTATTCAGCAGCCCTGTCGTCAATTTGAAAGACAGTCGAAAACGTATAAGAAACCAAGTTCTGAAGTTAATAGTTAGTTGACACAAATAATGGTCACTTATTAATGCTGGGTAATTTCCTGACTGTAAACATCCACGGGTTAAGTAGAAATGTTTACGCTATACACTCCATATATTAATAAATAGTACTTGGCACAAGACGTATAGTTGAGTTGACTGCACATTTTACCCTCTCTCTTTATTATCGACGTTCTTCTCCTTCCTTTATTGAGTTTTAACAGCAACACTTTAATGTACATATGTTGCTAAACTGAAGTTATTTTCGTTCATTACTGGGCAAATATCATAAAGATGTCACATGCACTAAGCCAGTACTTATTATTTTTGCCGTTCATACACTTGAGAGAGATATACAAAGCGTTTGCTGGCACATCCGTCCACAGCCGAAAAGTTCGTAGAATCATAATTGATGATCTAACACATACGGCAACCCGCCTCAGACGTAGCAATCGGCGCTCCAGACCACATCATTTGGGAGTGTGCCATCAGAAAAGATGTTAGAGACCAGTATAGGTACATCTTTGGCCATACATGTGTGTGTAAAGTCGTCAGGAATCAGCAGAGTTGGCACATACTAAATTTACTGACAGCCAAAATATCAGCTTACGAGCCACAAGCCTACATAGCCGAGAAACAACCAAGAAGTGGCCATACGTCATGGCGACACGGCAGAGCTTTCTCCAGCGACGCTGACAGCCATCTCGCAGTCAGTTAAACGTTGGGTAGCGTCCCAGTTCTGAGTACAGCCTCTGTCAATCCTGAGGTGTGGCGGGGTCTGACTATTAAGATAAAGGAAGGAATCAAGTTTCGCTCTGACATCAGATATAGTCCAGCGCTGTGTAGTGTTGTGTAGTATAATGATGCCTAGAATTATAAAGCACAAAATTTGTAATGTAGAAATGAAGCTTAGTACAGTGAACCAGTAGAGCAGCTTGTGCCTTCTGGATTCCAGAAGAACAGAAATCTGTGCTCAGATGAGTATTACGTAAATTTCTAAAATTGTTGGAGTTTTTGTTTTATTAAGTAGTTATTTTATGGATTTTATGGAGTTTTTTAATCTTGAACAACATAATGCTTACTTGTACTAACTCATTTGAAATTACGAATGTTAAAATCTTATATATTATATTCGTATATACTAACTCTAGGGCAACATTTGGTCTTTCCTTGCATCAACATAACAGACAAAGAGGAAATAGCGAACACATAAAGAAAAAAAAAAATAATCCGTCCCAGACAAACAGGACAACTAACTTGCTAGCTATTTACAGACTGTTGTGACTTTAAATGAATTGTTTGGTTAGATTCTTCTTCTATAATGTGTGTTCATTTGTTCCCAACGAAAATGTCGACGTCTAGTAGTAATTTTCAAGTCTTCGGCCATAAATATACACTGGGAAGCAATTATACCTCACGCCATGCTGCTGCGGGTAATCTCTCTCTCTCTCTCTCTCTCTCTCTCTCTCTCTCTCTCTCTCTCTCTCTCTCTCTGTGTGTGTGTGTGTGTGTATGTGTGTGTGTGTGTGTGTGTGTGAGTCTGGGTGTGTGTGTGTGTGTGTTTGTGTGTGTGTGTGTGTGTGTCTCTAAAATATTTCTTCTTCTGATAGTGTCGCCACTCTCCGTCAGTAAAATAGCGCATTGTACGTCTACTAGTAATCCATTTATATAAAACAACAATGAGTCGAATACTCTCTCTCTCTCTCTCTTTAGAAAACACTGGTTCACAATAATGAATAACAGAGTAAACAACAGTATAATTCAATGACAATAAACACTTACAATTATAGGAAATAAATACTGATACATAA
Organism: Schistocerca serialis cubense; assembly: GCF_023864345.2. Classification (NCBI taxonomy): domain Eukaryota; kingdom Metazoa; phylum Arthropoda; class Insecta; order Orthoptera; family Acrididae; genus Schistocerca; species Schistocerca serialis. Next base: position 344,879,369 of record NC_064638.1, on the reverse strand, counting down.
ATGGTTTTCGTGAATACATTATGACAATCATAATTCAAGTAACTTCCACTCAGAATGTTAATATTAACTAGATTTCGTCAGTAGAGATGGTGCAGGCACTTGCTCAAAGCTCTTATTAATTTTGAAATCAAAAATATGAAACGTGAGTCCTTCATAAGTCACAAGTTACACCACCACTTATGTGATTTTACCGCCAGTTGGGGTAATCATATCGTGAGGACGCTACCTGTAATTTTAATTATTCTGTTCGTTCATATTCGACAACTTTTTCTGGTGTTATATTTTGATGGCCATTTTTACGCTGCGAAACACAGGAATTTACAGTGAGAATATTGGTTACTACTGTAGTTGGGTTTGATATTTCAGGGTAAATAATTTGCAAGTTTAAAGATTTGCTTTCTTTGGGATCAAAACTAAGCCTGTTCTTCTGATCTAGAGTCTTTATTCCATGTTAAAGGACTAATATCGGCCTTTCCTTAACTCATCCGTTAATGTGTCATAGTGCAGGTTACTGTCCCACTTAAGTAATAATAATTTGTGTTCTTGTGTTCCACGTGGTGTCACAAATTAAATATGGAGTTTCATTACATAAATTTTCATGTTTATTTCTTGAATATTAATCAAAGGTGAGTTCCAATTCTCTTCTATTATATTTAATCCCGAAGGCATTTATAAATTTCAGGTTTTCATGCTCAAATTCCATTTTCTAACCCATCCTTTGTCAAAGGCCTTAGTTAATGCGACCAGAACTAACTGAACACTTTCTACCTCAAGTGGAATCTTTATTTGGACAATCGCGAGATCGCTACGGTCGCGGGTTCGGATCCTGCCTCGCGCATGAATATGTGCCATGTCCTTAGGTTAGTTAGGTTTAAGTAGTTGTAAGTTCTAGGGGACTGATGATCTCAGATGTTAAGTCCCATAGTGCTCAGAGCCATTTGAACCATTTTGATTTTATTTGGACAAGCTCCCATCGACATACCTGGTATAATGTATTTCCTTCATCGCATACAGGTATCAAGTAGATAAGACCTCCTGAGAACTTCATGACACGTCCTGTTCTTTAATATATGGGCAGCGATTATTGTGATTAAAGCAGCTTACGAGTAGGTGTTTGGATAAAAAAAATAGTCTTCTTCTCAACTGCACGCAAACACACACACACACACACACACACACACACACACACACACACACACACACACACACACACACAAACACACACATACACATAGACACACACACATTGTCTCTACAAGAGAGAATGCAGTATACCTTGATGAACACCGTCCCAACAGGCCTTGAAGGCTCAACGGTACCGACTGGCCGCCGTGTCATCCTCTGCCCTTAGACTCACTGGGTGTGGATGTGGAGGTCCATGTGGTCAGCACATTGCTCTCCCAGCCGTTGACAGTTTTCGTCACTGGTGTTGCCACTTCACAATGTAGTTCCTCAGTTAGCCTCACAGTATGTTGGTGAGTGCACACCACGTGCCAGCAGCACTCGGCAGACCCGGATGGCTCCCCATCCAAATGTTAGCCAAGCCCGACAGCACTTAACTTCGGCCGTCTGACAGGAACCTGTGTTACCACTGATGCAAGGCCGTTGGCGGAGTATACTTTCTGGTCAATATCCTTTATACTTATTGCGCTTCGAAAGTCTTTCCTACTATCTGTACTAGTAATAAATCTGTAAAACAGTCGTCTCTGTCTGTTTATCTGTTTACACATACTTCTCCAGGCGAATTTTCATAGAGTTTTCGTAGTTAACTTGAGCACAGCTTCGGATTCCAAGAGGCAGTTTCGGCACTCCGTCAGTCGATGACGAGATTTATGGTCACCAAATGTCGCACAATTTCGACGAACTCGATCGTCTGCGTACCAGAGACTCTTATATTAGTTTGAATCGCCAAGAAAGACAAAGAAGACACCATATTAGTTACTAGAAAACACCTTGTGAAAACAATGAGTCCAGATTTTCTTGTAATTTGTGTGATGAAAATCAGGTAGTATTGAAGTATTGTCAAAATCAAGATCCATTGGCGAAGACAAGACAGAAAAGTATATACGGTCCCGTTAAAGAAACGTGATTCTCATATCCCTTGATACATCAAGCTATATCGCCTAAATCTAACGTTCGAACAGTATCTGCCCACTGGAGACTCGGAACTATTAGGAAGCTGTCCTCACTGCTAGGAAATTGCGGCAAATCATTAAATTGAGGAACTACGTGTCTGTCCCACTACAGCCTATCTGTACAGATTGCAGGACCTCTGGATTTCTTTTTACGCTCTCCATATAAAGACGGCGTCCTATTTCATGTGCATCTCCTCCGCATCCTTTTCCGGATGGTCTTATCTCTTGTTTCTGACAACCCCACTGCAAATATTCAATTGGCCACCTGAAGATGAGGCACTGTAATGCGACGCCTTCTCGCCTGATTTATACGTGCTGGTTTAGTTTTGCTCATATTCAACGTATCTAACATATCTTATATAATTTTACGGTAAACAACGTACACTTCCGGTCAACCGGCGAGGATCTGACTATTCTCCATTCGAATTGGTTTCAAATAGGGATCGAGGAAAAGAGAGAGTGACAGAGAGAGATAGAGATAGAGAGAGAGACTGATTCTGCTTCTGTCAATTCCAAGGCAATAACTGCTTAGCCCTATCCAAGTTTTTCGGTTCTGTTTTGTACCAGCTGAGAATGCCAGTGTTGTCAAGGTATTTATTTATTCCTGTCTTCTAATAATTTATCTCCTTCTCCCTGTTCTCTCTCTATGTTCCCTCCCCCGCCCTTTCTATCTCATTCTCCTCCTCTCTCTATTCACCTCCACTTCTGCCCTCTATCCATCCCCCCCCCCCCCCCCCCCCGGGCACTGTCCATTTCTTCCTTCTCATTTGTATCCATCTCCACCCTGTTTTATGTCTGTGACCTCGTCACCCCTTCTCCCTGTGCATATCCTCCTTCCCCTTCTCGGTTCATCATGAACTCGATCCAACAAATTCGAAGGAGATTTGGAACATATGCGTATGTGAAGCATACATATATGTCTGATTCTCTGATGTTTTTTACCTTGGGACTCGAGAGAGGATAAATTTATCCATGGTATTCAGCCACATGTTTTAAGCTTAGGTCCCGAAACGCGTTGGCGAAATTGTTACCTTACTGAAGTTCTCATTCTGGCAACCTGGTTGACATACTCAGAAACGCAAATAAAAGAAAAATAACACTTCATACTTTCAAAAGTATTCCATTCCATGACAAGTAAATATAGGAATTATCATTTTTTCACTGTCTAGATCACGCACATTACAAAACATTAAAAGGCGATGATTAGTTTCATTTCACTAAGCAAACATCTGCAGGTCACTCATGGTAAGTTATGCTTTGTTAAATCCCCGCATCCTCTATATAACTGGGAGCATGTTCATGCGAGAAACACTTTCAATAAAAGAATGAATAAACCATCAAGGTAAAGCCAATACAGGAAATAAAGACCAACAAGTTGCTTTCGAAATTTTTTGCGTCACCCCTTCTCAAGCACATCCCGACCCCTAGAAGTAGTAGTGAAACCTTCTCCCAGAGCATTTTTGTACAAAAAATGAAAGAGCAAGGTGGTGCATGGTTAGCGCCCTGGCCTCGCATTCGTGCCATCCTCATTTAGATTTTCCGTGATTATCCTAAAATAGCTTCAGGCAAATGCCGGGATGCTTCCACTCAAACGACACGGCCGATTTTCTTCCCTATCCTTCCCCAATCCGATGAGACCCATGACCTCGCTGTTTTGCCCCTTCCCCCAAATCAAACAACCAACTACCAAAAATTTACTCTTTGTATACCACATTTGGCTGAAATTACTCCAGGCGTCGCTGAGCTATACTTCATTATCATCCCCTTCTCATTATCACCCCTATCGGATGTTGGTCCTTCTTCACCCTACAGTACTTTTTTCGGGTAGGAACAGGTTTTAGTAAATCACCGACTCCTCTGTATGAAATAGCTACATGATGTATACTTTTAGGCATTATTCAATGGTATATGAAGATACAGTATGCTGAAAATGCGTTGCGACTACAGTTAATAGTAAAGCAGTAATAAATTAAACCATTACGCATTATGGCAGCAGTGTTTCCACACATCTCAATGTTTATACCGTCATATGTCCTGAACTATTTGTCATACAATGGTACTGTTTTGCATTTACTTACAAGACTACCAGCATATACTGTCTGCGAAATGTACCGTGAAAGGTATTAGTAGTAAAGGAGCAATAAATTAACGTCATGCGTTGCACGACCGAATTTTACACATCTCATTGTGTATGATGTCATGTCTCCTGAGCTATGCGCCGTACAATGATATAACTTTGCACACACATTTAGTTCTCTATATGAATATTTGTAAGTAGGCTGTTTACATTTTTATATTGGTAACGACATGTTGTTAGTCAGGGCCATTCTTTTGTATGGATTATTGGGCTAAAATTATCGTGTGTCAGTTTAGTGTTGATCAGAATAAGTAAAGAGAGAAATGTCTGAGTACGTTCAGTTCTGCTCAGCTGTTTAAAAATCAAATATCGTAAGGGGTTTACCAGCAAAGTAATCCATAGTTTTTCTGAAGGGATGTTTCATATTGTCAGCGGAAAGGTGGTTTCTAGCACCACAATCCTTCTTTCTACATAGGAAGTGATATGTATACAAAGCTTGGTAGGAATCGACCCAATAGTATAGGAGCAGATGTTGAACATATACGAGGCCTGTGCAGAAAGTAAGCTCCGATTGATTGCCAAATTGAAACCACAGTGAACATCAGAAATGTTTTACTTGTAACAATTAGCTACACCTTTCAGCTACTTCTCTACGTAGTCGCCGTTCTGACTTAGACTTTTGTCATAGCGTTGTACCAACTTTTCAATAGCCTCATCATAGAAGGCAGCCACCAGTGCTTTCCGCCAATTCTCCACTCTGGCCTACACCTCGTTGTCTGTGTCAAAATGTTGTCTTCAAAGACAGCGGTTCATGTGACCAGAGATGAAACTCAGGGGGGGGACAATTGCGGACTGTATTGTGGGTAATCTCACATTTCCATTTGAAAACGATGCAGGAGCATCTTCATTGCCCCTGCAGAATGCGGCTGAGAATTGTCTTGAAGAAGAAACAGCACGACAGTTATGTAATGTTAGCTGCATAGCTTCAGGCGAAATTTCTCACCAGGCCCTCGTACTTGGCGGCCGACACTATTTTCTAGACATCTTTACGCACTCACTGCTAGCTCAGAAATGAGAAGAGCGACGTGATGCTAACTGGGGTTATACTAGAAACACTACCCAACACATCTGTGCAAAGCTTTATCGGATTTTCATAGTCGTTTCCATTTCGCGACCGATCGGAGCTTACTTTCTGAACGCCCCTCGTACACTATGTGATCAAAGGTATCCGCACACCCCAAAAACGTTTTTTATGTTAGGTGAATTGTGCTTTCACCTACCGCCAAGTACTCCGTATCTGCGACCTCAGTAATCATTAGACAACGTGAGAGAGCAGAATGGCGCGCTCTGCGTAATTCACGGACTTCGAACGTGGTCAGGTGATTGGGAGTCACTCGTGTCATATGTCTGTACGCGAGATTTCCACACTCCTAAACATCCCTAGGTCCACTGTCTCTGATCTCATAGTGAAGTGGAAACGTGAAGGGACACATACAGCACAAAAACGTACAGGCTGACCTCGTCTTTTGAGTGACAGAGACAGCCGACAGTTGAAGAGGGTCGTAATGTATAATAGGCAGACATCTACACAGACCATCACACAGAAATTCCAAACTCCATCAGGAGCCATTGCAGGTACTATGACAGTTAGGTGGCAGAGTGAGAAAAGTTGGATTTTATGGTCGAGCGGCTGCTCATAAGCCACACATTGCGCCGGTAAATGCCTCGCTTCGTGTAAGGAGCGTAAACGTTGGACGATTGAACAGTGGAAAAACATTGTGTGGAGTGACGAATCACGGTACTGAATATGGCGATCCGATGGCAGGGTGTGGGTATGGTGAATGACCGGTAAACGTCATCTGCTAGTGCGTTCAGTGCCAACAGTAAAATTCGGAGGCGTGGTCGTGTTTTTCATGGAGGGGGCTTCCACCCGTTAATGTTTTGCGTGGCACTATCACAGCAGAGGCCTACATTGATGTTTTAAGCACCTTCTTGCTTCCCACTGTTCAAGAGTAATTCGGGGATGGTGATTGCATCTTTAAAAACAATCGAGCACTTAATAATCCACGTACTGTGGTGCAGTGCTTACACGGCAGTAACATCTCTGTAATGGACCGGCCGGCACAGAGTCCTAACCTGAATCCTGTAGAACACCTTTGCGATGTTTTGGAACGCCGACTTCGTGCCAGGCCTAACCGCCTGACATTGACATTTCTCCTTAGTCCAGCAATCCGTGAAGAATGGGGTGCCATACCCCAAGAAACCTTCCAGCTCCTGACTGATAGTATGCCTGTGATAGTGGAATCTGTTATCAAGACTAGGGGTGGGCCAACACCGTATTGAATTCCAGAATTACCGATGGAGGTCGCCACGAACGCGTAAGACATTTTCAGCCAGCTGGCCGGACACTTTTGATCACATAGCGTATGTATATATAGACCTACATATGTTTTTTTATAAAATATGGAGACTACGTCATGTGGATATAAACTGCTTTAAATTGTTCCCCAGAGTTCCGGCGTTCCTCGTCTGTAGTCTCAATAATGTTATATTAAAAAAGACACCCTCTTCTCATCTGGCGACCATGAATAGGTTGATTTCTATGCCCTCTAAAAAAATACCAAGCAATATTAGTTCAAACGCCCCTTTTTCAAGTTTAATATATATGGAAGTTACTTCACTTTATTTTCTCATCCACTGTTCATAATCTCGCTGTGCTATTCGGCCTGTCTCAGTAATTTTAACTAAGAGTAATGAATCATTTTAAATTCAGTAGACGTAAGAGGTAGAAAATATGAAAAAGGAAATGCATTCTAAATCATATACATTTTGCGTCAGCTGCCAATCAGTATCCTGTAAGATATGCATTTATCCTGGGCATTGTGTAATTAGAAGGGTATATCACAGAGTCAATATTTTCTCCCCTTTAAATTTATTAGCTTTACAAATAATACTTTTAGAACGTAAAAATAGCTTTTTAATTAGGTTTCATTATAATTCTGAACCTAAGGGTCAAACAAGTATCACACTTGAGACAACAAATTGAGTACACTAAACATTTGGCACAGAACCACGGATATGAGGTGTGGCAAAACATCTTCAGATGTTGTGTACCGAAACGGAAAGAGTGGCACGTGACATTGTTCCGAGACATAGATTTATTGGTTACAGAATATGCATTAAGTGACGAGTAATCGCAGTTTAGTTATTTTGCACTAACGCACTCATGAAATTCTGTTTTACATTAAAAAAAAAAAAAGGTGCAAATGGCTCTGAGCACTACGCGACTTAATTTCTGAGGTCATCAGTCGCCAAGAACTTAGAACTAATTAAACCTAACTAACCTAAGCACATCAAAAACATCCATGCCCGAAGCAGGATTCGAACCTGCGACCGTAGCGGCCGCTCGGATCCAGACTGTAGCGCCTAGAACCGCATGGCCACTCCGGCCGGCTTCCATCAATTACCCGTCAAAGCAATAACAGAATGGAAGCTATTCTGTAAAATCGTTATAATTATCCATCAACGTGGTCTGATAAAACTTTTAACAAAACTACACTCATCTGTTTGGGTACCGTTCTTCGTAGACACGACCATCTGCCAAATTACCTCTGAAACTTTCGCGATAACTCTGGAGCATATGGAATGCAGCGTTTGAAGTAGGCGCAGAGCACAAGAGCAGACCTGCTGATTCAGGCTCCCTGCGGCGTATAAATTACCAGCAATTTACATCTGGCGTGGAGGAGCGGCGCCCGCGTTAGACGCAGACCTGCTGTGTGCTCGACAAGGAAGGAGCGCTCTGAACTGCGTGCGTACGCGACTCTCTTCAGGCGCACAAACAGCCCCTGAGCTACGCGCGCCTGGAGGCGTTCACAGAGAGTCGTTACGGGTGAATAGGCGAGAGCGATCTGACGTACGCCGTGTGTGCGTACGACAGCGTTTCCCGCGTGCGTAGCTCTTGCTATAACAGAACGCGCTGTTGGAGGTGGAGATAGCAGCATTAAAAATAGCGCCAGCCTCGGCGCTTGGTTCTTATACTGTATGCCAACCACTGCCTTCTGACACACACGCTTCCACCGGTATTGCATTGTCTCGCAGCTGTTCTCAAGGGAAAATCTATTTTTCCAGGAATTATTGTTTCATAAAAGACATAATTTTAATAAGAGAAGCAGCTATTACTTAGTACTTTACCCAGTTGGAACTACTTCCAAATTAGCATCGTAATCTGGGAAATCTTAAACCTTAAAGAGTATTAATAGTGAGTCAATGTGCCACAAATGCAGATTCAACACTGGCGCTAGGCCGAAACTATAAGCAGCAGAGTACTACAACAGTTGGCGTTTCAAACCATTTAGCTGAGGTCAAGGTGTTTTTAACGATCTTTTATATTTAGTGCACGCTGAATTATAAAATGTAAAACATTTTGACCAATCAGGACACGCTTCTTCGCTACCTCAACATGCAGGCAGTAGCCTATTACATGTATAAGCCGTTTAAGTAATTGAAACTTTTATGTTCATTACCATAAAACCGAATTATGGCCTTCTCATATAGCTACATTAAATACACTACTGGCCATTAAAATCGCTGCACCACAAAGATGACGTGCTACAGACGCGGAAATTTAACCGTCAGGAAGAAGATGCTGTGATATGCCATGATTAGCTTTTCAGAGTATTCATGTCAGGTTCGCACCGGTGGCGACAAATACAACTTGCTGACATGAGAAAAGATTCCAACCGATTTCTCATACACAAGCAGTTGACTGGCGTTGCCTGGTGAAACGTTGTTGTGATGCCTCGTGTAAGGAGGAGAAATGTGTACCATCACGTTTCCGACTTTGATAAGGGTTGGATTGTAGCCTATCGCAATTGCGGTTATTCGTATCGCGACATTTCTGCTCGCTTTGGTGGAGATCCAATGACTGTTAGCAGAATATGGAATCGGTGAGTTCAGGAAGGTAATACGAATTGCGGTGCTGGATCCCAACGGCCTCGTATCACTAACATTCGAGATGATAGGCATCTTATTCGCATGGCTGTAACGGATCGTGCAGCCACGTCTCGATCCCTGAGTCAACAGATGGGGACGTTTGGAAGACAACAACCATCTGCCCGAGCAGATCGTCGATGTTTGCAAAATGGCTCTGAGCACTATGGGACTTAACATCTGAGGTCATCAGTCCCCTAGAACTAGGAACTACTTAAACCAAACGAACCTAAGGACATCACACACATCCATGCCCGATGCAGGATTCGAACCTGCGACCGTAGCAGTCACGCGGTTCCGGACTGAAGCGCCCTAACCGCACGGCCACCGCGGCCGGCCGATGTTTGCAGCAGCATGGACTATCAGCTCGGAAACCATGGCTGCGGTTACCCTTGACGCTGCATCACAGACAGGAGCGCCTCCGATGGTGTACTCAACGACGAACGTGGGCGCACTAATGGCAAAACGTCATTTTTTCGGATGAATCCAGGTTCTGTTTACAGCATCATGATGGTCGCATCCGTGTTTGGCGACTTCGCGGTGAACGCACATTGGAAGCGTGTATTCGTCATCGCCATACTGGCGTATCACCCGACATAATGGTATGGGGCGCCATTGGTTACACGTCTCGGTCACCTCCTGTTCGCATTGACGGGAATTTGAACAGTGGACGTTACATTTCAGATGTGTTACGACGCGTGGCTCTACCCTTTATTCGATCCCTGCGAAACCCTACGTTTCAGCAGGATAATGCACGACCGCATGTTGCAGGTCCTGTACGGGGCGTTCTGGATACAGAAAATGTTCGACTGCTGCCCTGGCCAGCACATTCTGCAGTTCTCTCACCAACTGAAAACGTCTGGTCAATGGTGGCCGAGCAACTGGCTAGTTACAATATGCCAGTCACAACTCTTGATGAACTGTGGTATCGTGTTGAAGCTGCATGGGCAGCTGTACCTGTACACGCCATCCAAGCTCTGTTTGACTCAATGCCCAGGCGTTTCAAGGCCGTTATTACGGCCAGAGGTGGTTGTTCTGGGTACTGATTTCTCAGGATCTATGCACCCAAACTGCGTGAAAATGTAATCAAATGTCAGTTCCAGTGTAATATATTTGTCCAATGAATACCCGTTCATCATCAGCATTTCTTCTTGGTGTAGTAATTTTAATGGCCAGTAGTGTATATGCTATTCAAATAAAAGTATTTAACAAGGATAAAAGATACTTCTAACAATCTGCGTTATTTTTAAGACCTTTAAAATTACCCTAGAGGCAGAGTCACAGCTGGTAGCTCTGTTCGCAGGGATATGGGTGGCAACTCTGCACGAGAGAAAGGCAGGGGTTGAGGTGACGTTGCTTTTACCTTGTAGCAACCTGTTGGCTAGTATTACTTGAGCTGTCTCAGTGAAAGCAAAATTGTTTCAAAATGAATCGAAAGTGCAAGAATCATCATCACCGATTTTGCTAGACTTGTGTCAAAGTCATCATGCCAAAGAGGAGATCAAAAATTATTCTTCTTTGAGGAAAACGTGCCATGCATGCTTTGGAGCTAACATTTGTCATGTTGACCTTCGCACCATACGTACATTCCAAAACGTGTATTGAAAGTCTGCGCTACTGGAGATAATATAGCAAAAGTGTCTCGATTTTGGTGTACCTGTGATTTAGAGGGAAGGAAGCGATCACACTATGACTGTTATTTCCGCATGACAAATATACGGGGTAAGTTAATGACTTAGATTATCATGAAATTAATATGTCTCTTTATCAAAACTTAAGAAATTAATTAGACTTAGTATCTTAGTTGAATTAATCGATTAATGTACCTGCCTTTACTTTTAGGTGTAAAAAAAAATAAAGCAAAGGGAGTGTAAAATAACCAGATGTTCCATCTGCGTCTGCCATAAGGTCAGTGCACCATGGGCCAGGAATTACCCCTTGATAACCAGAATGACTTTTCTGACCCACATCATGAAATACATAAAGATGATACTGGGGATACAGGTAATATACAACAGGCCCGCTCAGATTCAGATTCGTTCGAATCAAAACCCTTAACCTAAACTGAACTGAATGTTCTGAGGCGCGATTTGTCCTTATTCAAAGAATTTGTCCGATTCCTAGAATCACGTCTTTCAGAAAATAGATTGTTTGCTCCTGGAACAACTTTCTATTGGACCGTAGTCTTGGAGAAGACTTTCGACAGTTCTTCAGAAAGGATGACGGTATTCTCACGTTTACCGTCATAACATTGGCGCCGGCCGCGGTGGTCTAGCGGTTCTAGGCGCTCAGTCCGGAGCCGCGCGACTGCTACGGTCGCAGGTTCGAATCCTGCCTCGGGCATGGATGTGTGTGATGTCCTTTGGTTAGTTACGTTTAAGTAGTTCTAAGTTCTAGGGGACTGATGACCACAGATGTTAAGTCCCATAGTGCTCAGAGCCATTTGAACCATTCTGAACCATAACATTGGCCGTCTCGCTGAAGTTTTCGGTATAACGTATATCTCTACTGAGTGGCACCTTTTCATAGATTCATGAAGTGGAACTTCCATAACCGTACTACTCCAAATTTGTAACGTATTGTTTCCATTCTAGGGGTCGTTCAGTACAAATGAGTAAAATCTACAGTAATATGAAACGTTTGTTAATTGCTATGAAACATGAACGTCACAACTGGAAGGTACGTGGTATATATTTAAGTTGCGTACACTTAATGTGTTAGTTTTGTAATACAGAGGTACATATTAACACTGTTCGTTACAGGTCGTGACCATAGTAATGGGTTTACGAAGTGGCTACACCAAATACCCATGCTTCCTATGGTAATGGAGCAGTTAGGCAAATAATAAATATTATGTACAACGCCTCTCGGAAGAAAGATCTGTCCTGACATCGCATTCGTCCAACATTAAGCCACAAGTTCTCGTCGATCCTGAGAAAATTCTACTTCCACCAGTGCACACTAAATTTGACTTAATGAAATCCCTTATAAAGGCAGTGAACAAGTAAAATAGTGCTTTTATTTTCTTAAAACAGAAGTTTCCACGTGTCAGTGAGGCCGCAACTTAATGCATTTATTTTTCATGGTGGTCAGATCAGAGAGTTTATCAAAGATCTGCAATTCGGTGAGAGTTTGGAGGTTACGGGGAGGAATGCCTTGTTAGCATTGCCATCAATAATAAATAACTTTTTTGGCAGCTATAGGAGCCCACAATATGAAACTTCTGTCGAGTAAATTCTGCAGAACTTCAAGGTTCTTTGTGCTCGTTTGTTAGTAAGGATTTACTTTTTCAGCACACATTTAGATTACTTCCCTTCCAACTTTGAAGATTATACTGAAAAACAGATTGAGCGTTTCCATAGAGATATTACATCTACATCTACATCTATACTCACACTCCGCAAGCCACCCAACGGTGTGTGGCGGAGGGCACTTTACGTGCCACTGTCATTACCTCCCTTTCCTGTTCCAGTCGCGTATGGTTCGCGGGAAGAACGACTGTCTGAAAGCCTCTGTGCGCTCTCTAATATCTCTAATTTTACATTCGTGATCTCCTCGGGAGGTATAAGTAGGGGGAAGAAATATATTCGATACCTCATCCAGAAACGCACCCTCTCGAGACCTAGCGAGCAAGCTACAAACCGATGCAGAGCGCCTCTCTTGCAGAGTCTGCCACTTGAGTTTGTTAAACATCTCCGTAACGCTATCACGGTTACCAAATAACCCTGTGACGAAACGCGCCGCTCTTCTTTGGATCTTCTCTATCTCCTCCGTCAACCCGATCTGGTACGGATCCCACACTGATGAGCAATACTCAAGTATAGGTCGAACGAGTGTTTTGTAAGCCACCTCTTTTGTTGATGGACTACATTTTCTAAGGACTCTCCCAATGAATCTCAACCTGGTACCCGCCTCACCAACAATTAATTTTATATCATCATCCCACTTCAAATCGTTCCGCACGCATACTCCCAGATATTTTACAGAAGTAACTGCTACCAGTGTTTGTTCCGCTATCGTATAGTCATATAATAAAGGATCCTTCTTTCTATGTATTCGCAATACATTACATTTGTCTATGTTAAGGGTCAGTTGCCACTCCCTGCACCAAGTGCCTATCCGCTGCAGATCTTCTTGCATTTCGCTACAATTTTCTAATGCTGCAACTTCTCTGTATACTATAGCATCATCCGCGAAAAGCCGCATGGGTCTTCCGACACTATTTACTAGATCATTTATATACATTGTGAAAAGCAATGGTCCCATAACACTCCCCTGTGGCACGCCAGAGGTTACTTTAACGTCTGTAGACGTCTCTCCATTGATAACAACATGCTGTGTTCTGTTTGCTAAAAACTCTTCAATTCAGCCACTCAGCCGGTCTGATATTCAGTAGGCTCTTACTTTGTTTATCAGGCGACAGTGCGGAACTGTATCGAACGCCTTCCGGAAGTCAAGAAAAACAGCATCTACCTGGGAGCCTGTGTCTAATATTTTCTGGGTCTCATGAACAAATAAAGCTAGTTGGGTCTCACACGATCGCTGTTTCCGAAATCCATGTTGATTCCTACATAGTAGATTCTGGGTTTCCAAAAACGACATGATACTCGAGCAAAAAACATGTTCTAAAATTCTACAACAGACCGACGTCAGAGACATAGGTCTATAGTTTTGCGCATCTGCTCGACGACCCTTCTTGAAGACTGGGACTACCTGTGCTCTTTTCCAATCATTTGGAACCTTCCGTTCCTCTAGAGACTTGCTGTACACGGCTGTTAGAAGGGGGGCAAGTTCTTTCGCGTACTCTGTGTAGAATCGAATTGGTATCCAGTCATGTCCAGTGGGCTTTCCTCTGTTGAGTGATTGCAGTTGCTTTTCTATTCCTCGGACACTTATTTCGATGTCAGCCATTTTTTCGTTTGTGCGAGGATTTAGAGAAGGAACTACAGTGCGGTCTTCCTCTGTGAAACAGCTTTGGAAAAAGGTGTTTAGTATTTCAGCTTTACGCGTGTCATCCTCTGTTTCAATGCCATCATCATCCCGGAGTGTCCGGATATGCTGTTTCGAGCCACTTACTGATTTAACGTAAGACCAGAACTTCCTAGGATTTTCTGTCAAGTCGGTACATAGAATTTTACTTTCGAATTCAGTGATGGAAGAGAGGTACCAGGTTTGTTGGTTCGTGAAAGCGCTTGCGGACTGTTGTTGCGCCTCAAGAGAGACTTTCAGATCCAAAACACATTCAAGTCCTTGAAAAGGGGCTATTATTCCGTAAAATGATGTTAATGTATGATCTTATACTTTAGACATTCTCCAAACGCAAGACTGTTGTGAAACCATAATCAACATATATAGCACGTTAAAAGAGTAAGTTAAGGGTAGTATTTAAAAAAGTCAAACAGCAATAAAACCAGACATGACTCAACAAAATGAGTTAAATTTCTGAATTAAGCGTGCAAAAAATATTAAGAATTTGCTTAAAAAACTTTACTTCAAAAATGACGCAGATGAACGCTATTTAATATTTGTTTCTGGTGGTAAAAATGTGCTTTATAAAACGTATCTAAACTGAGATGTACAATTTAGAGAATTACTGCTTCTTCACTTCTAGATCTTTCAACAATAATGTATGAAACTTTTGAACTGACTAAGAAAACGTCTCCATCACTAATTAATGATAAAAGCTTTTTTACCTTAAAATGTTGTACGCTGTCTTATGCACACATTAATAATCCATTTGGTGCTATCACTTTCAGTGTTAACACCTAATTATCAAATGAATACAAAAATTTAGTACTTACTCGTTTTTATCCTCGTTATTTGTAGAGGTAGCTGATACAACAACATTTCCGCATATCCCACAATGCCGACCACATTCTGGGCACAGCCAAACATGTATTATAAATAAAAGAGAAATAAGAAATGTAAGACTCGTAACTTTGTAGATGTGACCAAACACATAATATTTCTATTCCAACACGTAATAGTAGACACGTTTCAGAGTTTTTAAACATTTTGTACGGTGACGTAATAATATGATTGTTAACTGTAATTGTAATCAATTTACAAGGTACTCCTGCCCCTGCCAACTTTGTTAGTATTAGAGGGGGTGCAGATCTATTATAAATTACTACAGTAGTCAAAATTCTTTATACCGTCACAAACGAAGTAATAGTCCGTAGAATGGACTAGTACTTCAAGGACTATGGATGAAGCAAAGCATGACCTCAATCAAAACCTCATATACTGAATATCTGTTGTGTATATCAGCGTCTGGAGCACTTCTGTAAATAAACAACAATTACATGCGTAAACGGTACTAGAAGTCCTGCTAGTATCGAGCCGACATCATTTGTTTCTCATACACGTTTGGTTATGTGTTTGCATGCAACCTTACACAGTTTAGCATCTGACTGACTTATACCTAGTACAAAGTTCTAGATATCGTTATGATGTTGCGAGTATGTGTTTGAATTTATGATACTGAATTGCGTATTTCTCTTAACCTAGACTCCAGTGCGAATTATTAGTACTGTTCCTTCTTCTTTATACTTAGTCACACCTGTAATATATCTTTCAGTTAATATTCAATAACAGTTATGCAAATATCTTTAGTTTTCCAGCTTAATTATTTGTAGGAATTGAGATATCAAAATATATTCTTCTAACACGTGAATACCTCACCGTAAAGACTATTATTGCTATAAATTAACGACCTGTTATGCAAGTTTTGTTAATGCTTATTTCAAATAACAAGTCACTGAAGCGTAATTTCTTTTACTTCTTATGACTCAACAATAATAATTATGCGAAATGCCACAGTAACATTTGATATTTAGTTATTTGAAGATTATTTATACACCATGTACAGTTCGATACAAACTATATCACCGACATGCGCTTCTATTATCACCTCTTATTAACACACGCAGTATGATCCGTCACTCGTGTCTCAAAAGCAAAAATGTGAAATATTCGAGTAAGTCTCGATTGCAATATTTAGATTACTCGTAGTTATTAGACATGGACGAAATAACTAGAGACCTTCCTTCTTTTGTCGTATTTTTTTCTCTAACTTCAAGAAAATGTCAAATTTAGCTCCGGATCAGCGATATCATTTTAGTTTCATCTCTGTTATTTAGCAGTTGCGAACACATAGTTTTCTCTTTCTACTTTAGTAGTATAAAATTAGTATCAAGTATTTCTTTTCTACCCATCTAGAAAGACATAATACAAGTGAACTGCGTTTCTGAACTGTTATTCTCTAATATACCTAACAGAAAAATATTAATGTCATTGAATTCCCTATTCCTTACGTAATTCTAAGATATATTCTCTTTTATTCATTCTCTTCTTGGGGTTCAAGATTAATAAATGACAAAGTGTACTTAGCTTCAGAATAAATAGTCCGAATCCCTGTTTTAAATTTTCACTAATCAAGGTTTCATTTGATTTTTATTTTGTTACATTAACTTGTCTTTCGCTGTGAACGAATGCCAGCAAAACCAATTCTCAAATGACAATGTTAGTGAATCATAAGAAAAATGCAAACGAAGGTCCTACACGCCACCACCATTTTAGACCAACTGAAAGCAAAAGTCTGCTTCTTCAAGAGTCTAAAAATACGTCCCACTAACGTTTCCAGATAAATGGTCACTCACACCAAAAATTCTGCAAGTAATGATAATTCTGTACAAAGCTCGCTTAATGTTTCTGATAGGGTGCAACTGTTAATTAATTCACGTAAAGCTTTTTGTGAATTATGAGGTATCTCACACTGTCTGACCAAAGAGGAATTCCGTTTTAAATTCTACAGTGTCTGTTTAACACACTATCTTGCAACTGAATCAATACTTCGCTCAATGCAAGTCAGCAAGATTTCCCATACTGGCTGTGCTATTCTACATTTAAAATCATTTCCGACAGAGATACTCTGAACCACTCCGCCGTATTTTGGTGGTAGGAACCTCTAGAAGCTACGCAGTTTCCTGGTAATCACTCTCTTTATACGTGACTCACCACACTTGCAAATTTGCTCCTGACTACCTATGGACTGCCACACATATATAACCAGTACCTACCATCAGCACCCAGAGCTCAAATGCGAATGCTGAAAGATCAGTGACGACTGATACTGCCAGTAAGACCCATGTTAAACGTCTTTCGAATAGTTGAAACAAGCAAACGTACACACTATCTTGCCATTAACAATTAGAATGAAATTACTAAGGGTGGCTGTCAGTTCATCTTCTAGTGACCATCCACCGCCTGCAGTAGCGCCTTTGCCCCTAAATCTGGTTCTGTGTTGTAGGTAATTGATTCATAAGTTTGCAGTGCCACTCTTCGATATACATTTTAATAACAATATGCATGTAAACATTTATAATGACGCATGATAAACACTTTTTCTATGACAGTATACACCCACGTGCTGAGTCAACAAATTAAGGGCACAAAATTACCATAATGTCAAATACTATCAAATGTTTTGAACCGTCAAAACTTTTCTCGGAGTATTAAATGTCTCTATATTTCGAATTTATCGTTCTCACAAAAAAATTTGGGACTCAATGCATGGAGAAGAGAAGAGAGGGGGACGTAAATCGAAATAAGACAGGATAATGCAACTTTTTAATCCGTTTCTTAGTGTTGAGTCACATTTATTATGGAGTAGTTATTGGAAGTTACTGCCTCCCATCTGAAATCAATGTTTAAAAGTTGTGATAATAATGTATAGAGTTCCCAGAGCATCTTTAAGTCAAACATTGGCATTTTAGGAACTGTTTTCGACTGGCACTGTTATCTAGGTAATATAATATACTAACTTAGATTTCTACATCCGTTATTTAAATTATGTATATAACAAGAAAATGGGTATTGTATACATAAACATGTTCTGCGCACAGAGAGAAACGTGAAAAATTTTAAATTAAATTGCACAATAGATAATAGAGTTACTAAATACAAATTTGCTTAAAATTTCATACTATCCTTTCGGTTTTGCACCATAACCCTCTGATTCCTTATTTGTACTACATCATGCATATTATGTTAATCATCGTAATTGTTATATTTAATTCATTTAAATTGACATGTTTGAAAATGTGCTACATTTCTCGGTGAAACAATACCTGCGCATGATATTAGGTTTCAACGTTTCTGGGATTGCGCTTTGATATGAATAAGTCTTTAACTGTCTCATATCATACACTGAACTGAAACTGCTCCGCGGATGCCTCGGAGTAGAACACTGTATAAAGAAATATATCACGTAAATACGTAAGTGTTGTTTATTTCAAATGGTTCAGACGACATGGAGCTCACGAAGAAGCTGCGACCGTACAGCTGTGTAACGGACCTATTGACATTATTTTCAACGTAGAATTTCCATATACCAGCATAGCGCGTCATTCACAACATACAGTGAAAGAAAGGTGTATCCAAAGCGGAAATTTTTGAAAAAGTGTAAATAAGTTTCAGGCTCTATATTGCAAATATAATGTATTACCTGTTTCCGCTTTACAATAAAATGTTGTGGTAGTCATAATATTTTAATTTATCGATCTAGAAGAAGACTGTCACAGCAGCGGTATTAACAAATAAATGTAGTGTGTACTCCACATCCGTTTCCGTAATTTTTATAATTATTTGTAAAAGTATACTCATACATGCTACAACTTATTCAGTGCATGAACCATATTTTGTAGACTCTGATTGCTCACATAATAAAAACATTTTTCTGAAATGAGTAGGCTTGGCAACCTCCATTATAGGGCGAGAACGCAATTTGCAGCGCACGTGGTATCTGAAATTAACAGCTGACTTACACCTGATTGTAGCTGGTTTGTTTATAATCCTACGCGAGCAGTGTGGAACTGAAATATCACTTCATTGTGAAAACTGAATCTATTTCTGTTTCCACGCATGTTTTATTACATACGTGTGAGAACTGTATTTAATTTCAGAGAATGATATTTTATTGGACATGCTTTTTACACGTTTAGGTACGGCTTATTACTTTTGAGGTTCACTGTAAATTTTATTTAATTCTCTTGGCTCAGAATATTACTCGTACAATTACTCACTGTTAACAAGAACAGCAAACTGACAAGAATAATTTACAGGAAAACAGAAACGATAGCCGAAAATCTGTCAATCAGTTTGGCTTTCGGAAAGGTAGAGCCACCAAAGAGGCTGTTCTGATGTTGCGACGGCTAATGAGTTTCAGAATTAACAAGAACCGATGCACGTTCATAGATTTTATCGAAATGAAAAAAGCATTTGACAATGTAATATGAAGTACTAAGGAATGACGAGATACGTTTGAAGTTCTCTAACGCTATAGATACAGCAATAAGGAATAGCGCAGTAGGCAGTACAGTTGAAGAGGAATGGACATCTCTAAAAAGGGCCATCACAGAAGTTGGGAAGGAAAACATAGGTACTGTTGTGGCGTAACAAGACAGCTACGCCACACTGAAGTAGCCGAAAGGCACGCGTTATTTCAAGGAGGCTAGATGTCTGAAACAGGATACTTATTATTGTTATAAAGAAAAGTATGTAGCTACTAGAACACTTAACTTTTTATATCTTCATTGGTTTACAGCATTCTGGGTGATACAAGTGAGACTCTATCTTGAGGTACATGCAAGGTTACAAATGGCGCCTTGCTAGGTCGTAGCCATGGACTTAGCTGAAGGCTATTCTAACTGTCTGCTCGGCTAATGAGCAATGCATGCTAACTATCTGCTCGGCTAATGAGCGATGCTTCGTCCGTGTAGTCGCTAGTAATGTCGTCCGTACAACTGGGGCGAGTGCTCGTCCGTATCTCGAGACCTGCCTTGTGGTGGCGCTCGGTCTGCGATCACACAGTGGCGACATGCGGGTCCGACATGTACTAAATGGACCGCGGCCGATTTAAGCTACCACCTAGCAAGTGTGGTGTCTGGCGGTGACACCACAGGTACAAAGAAGGTAGCTGCGAAGAAACCATAGGTAACAGAAGAAATACTTCAGTTGATTGATGAAAGGAGGAAGTACAAACATGTTCCGGGAAAATCAGGAATACAGAAATACAAGTCGCTGAGGTATGAAATAAATAGGAAGTGCAGGGAAGCTAAGACGAAATGGCTGCAGGAAAAATGTGAAGACATCGAAAAAGATATGATTGTCGGAGGGACAGACTCAGCATACAGGAAAGTCAAAACAACCTTTGGTGACATTAAAAGCAACGGTGGTAACATTAAGAGTGCAACGGGAATTCCACTGTTAAATGCAGAGGAGAGAGCAGATAGGTGAAAAGAATACATTGAAAGCCTCTATGAGGGTGAAGATTTGTCTGATGTGATAGAAGAAGAAACAGGAGTCGATTTAGAAGAGATAGGGGATCCAGTATTAGAATCGGAATTTAAAAGAGCTTTGGAGGACTTACGGTCAAATAAGGCAGAAGGGATAGATAACATTCCATCTGAATTTCTAAAATCATTGGGGGAAGTGGCAACAAAACGACTATTCACGTTGGTGTGTAGAATATATGAGTCTGGCGATATACCATCCGACTTTCGGAAAAGCATCATCCACACAATCCCGAAGACGGCAAGAGCTGACAAGTGCGAGAATTATCGCACAATCAGCTTAACAGCTCATGCATCGAAGCTGCTTACAAGAATAATATACAGAAGAATGGAAAAGAAAATTGAGAATGCGCTAGGTGACGATCAGTTTGGCTTTAGGAAAAGTAAAGGGACCAGAGAGGCAATTCTGACGTTACGGCTAATAATGGAAGCATGGCTAAAGAAAAATCAAGACACTTTCATAGGATTTGTCGACCTGGAAAAAGCGTTCGACGATGTAAAATGGTGCAAGCTGTTCGAGATTCTGAAAAAAGTAGGGGTAAGCTATAGGGAGAGACGGGTCATATACAATATGTACAACAACCAAGAGGGAATAATAAGAGTGGACGATCAAGAACGAAGTGCTCGTATTAAGAAGGGTGTAAGACAAGGCTGTAGCCTTTCGCCCCTACTCTTCAATCTGTACATCGAGGAAGCAATGATGGAAATAAAAGAAAGGTTCAGGAGTGGAATTAAAATACAAGGTGAAAGGATATCAATCATACGTTTCGCTGATGACATTGCTATCCTGAGTGAAAGTGAAGAAGAATTAAATGATCTGCTGAACGGAATGAACAGTCTAATGAGTACACAGTAAGGTTTGAGTGTAAACCGGAGAAAGACGAAGGTAATGAGAAGTAGTAGAAATGAGAACAGCGAGAAACTTAACATCAGAATTGATGGTCACGAAGTCAATGAAGTTAAGGAATTCTGCTACCTAGGCAGTAAAATAACCAATGGCGGACGGAGCGAGGCGGACATCAAAAGCAGACTCGCTATGGCAAGAAAGGCATTTCTGGCTAAGAGAAGTCTACTAATATCAAATACCGGCCTTAATTTGAGGAAGAAATTTCTGAGGATGTACGTCTGGAGTACAGCATTTGTATGGTAGTGAAATATGGACTGTGGGAAAACCGGAACAGAAGAGAATCGAAGCATTGGAGATGTGGTGCTATAGACGAATGTTGAAAATTTGGTGGACTGATAAGGTAAGGAATGAGGAGGTTCTACGCAGAATCGGAGAGGAATGGAATATGTGGAAAACACTGATAAGGAGAAGTAGCAGGCTGATAGAACATCTGCTAAGACATGAGGGAATGACTTCCATGGTAGTAGAGGGAGCTGTAGAGGGCAAAAACTGGAGAGGAAGACAGAGACTACCTGCCGCCGTTGGATAAGCAGCTGCAGCAGCAAGTCGTATACTCCTAGCTCTCTCATTTGTTACATAGTTTAATTCTTAATTTCTTTGCGTGTTTTTGGTACTTGCATTGTTTAATTCATAAATTTCGGGCGTATTATAGTATTTGAGAGTTGTAGCATCGCGTTTTAGTACCTGAATAGTGTAAAATCGCGTAGTCTCCTTCCGCCGCCGAGCAGTGTCAGCAGTGCGCAAGTAGCAGCATTACTGCATTTACTAGGCAGTCTTGTATTTTAATAACAGTTTAAATTTTGTCGATTTGTTTGCGCTCTCTGTAGATTAGTTCAGACGTTCTTTGCAAAACAGTTTTTAGCATGGATAGGGACTGCAACTGCTGTGTTCGGTTGCAGGCTGAGTTGGCATCCCTTCGCTCCCAGCTTCAGGCAGTGTTGGCTTCGGTCACACAGCTTGAGGCTGTTGCCAATGGGCATCACTGTGGGGGTCCGGATGGGGGTTTGTCAGGGACGGCCAGCTCGTCCCACGCATTCCCCGATCGGACTAAGACTGTGGTTGCCCGGGATACTGCCCGCATTGAGGCTGATCCCTCACCTGTGGTAGAGTGGGAGGTCGTCTCAAGGTGTGGCAGGGGGCGAAAGACATTCCGGAGGGCTGAACAGAAGGCCTCTCCAGTTTGTCTGACGAACCGGTTTCAGGCTCTGTCTCAGGCTGATACTGATCTTCGGCCTGACATGGCTGCTTGTCCTGTTCCAGAGGTTGCCCCTCAGTCTGTAAGATCTGGGCGGTCACAGAGGGTGGGCTTACTGGTAATAGGGAGCTCCAACGTCAGGCGCGTAATGGGGCCCCTTAGGGAAATGGCAGCAAGAGAGGGGAAAAAAACCAATGTGCACTCCGTGTGCATACCGGGGGGAGTCATTCCAGATGTGGAAAGGGTCCTTCCGGATGCCATGAAGGGTACAGGATGCACCCATCTGCAGGTGGTCGCTCATGTCGGCACCAATGATGTGTGTCGCTATGGATCGGAGGAAATCCTCTCTGGCTTCCGGCGGCTATTTGATTTGGTGAAGACTGCCAGTCTCGCTAGCGGGATGAAAGCAGAGCTCACCATCTGCAGCATCGTCGACAGGACTGACTGCGGACCTTTGGTACAGAGCCGAGTGGAGGGTCTGAATCAGAGGCTGAGACGGTTCTGCGACCGTGTGGGCTGCAGATTCCTCGACTTGCGCCATAGGGTGCTGGGGTTTCGGGTTCCGCTGGATAGGTCAGGAGTCCACTACACGCAACAAGCGGCTATGTGTGTAGCAGGGGTTGTGTGGCGTGGGCTGGGTGGTTTTTTAGGTTAGATGGCCTTGGGAAAGTACAGAAAGGGCAACAGCCTCAACAGGTGCGGGGCAAAGTCAGGACATGCGGGGACCAAGCAGCAATCGGTATTGTAATTGTCAACTGTCGAAGCTGCGTTGGTAAAGTACCAGATCTTCAAGCGCTGATAGAAAGCACCGAAGCTGAAATCGTTATAGGTACAGAAAGCCGGCTTAAGCCAGAGATAAATTCTGCCGAAATTTTTACAAAGGTACAGACGGTGTTTAGAAAGGATAGATTGCATGCAACCGGTGGTGGAGTGTTCGTCGCTGTTAGCAGTAGTTTATCCTGTAGTGAAGTAGAAGTGGATAGTTCCTGTGAATTATTATGGGTGGAGGTTACACTCAACAACCGAGCTAGGTTAATAATTGGCTCCTTTTACCTACCTCCCGACTCAGCAGCATTAGTGGCAGAACAACTGAGAGAAAATTTGGAATACATTTCACATAAATTTTCTCAGCATGTTATAGTCTTAGGTAGAGATTTCAATTTACCAGATATAGACTGGGACACTCAGATGTTTAGGACGGGTGGTAGGGACAGAGCATCGAGTGACATTATACTGAGTGCACTATCCGAAAATTACCTCGAGCAATTAAACAGAGAACCGACTCGTGGAGATAACATCTTGGACCTACTGATAACAAACAGACCCGAACTTTTCGACTCTTTAAGTGCAGAACAGGGAATCAGTGATCATAAGGCCGTTGCAGCATCCCTGAATACGGAAGTTAATAGGAACATAAAAAAAGGGAGGAAGGTTTATCTGTTTAGCAAGAGTAATAGAAGGCAGATTTCAGACTACCTAACAGATCAAAACGAAAATATCTGTTCCGACACTGACAAGGTTGAGTGTTTATGGAAAAAGTTCAAGGCAATCGTAAAATGCGTTTTAGACAGGTACGTGCCGAGGAAAACTGTGAGGGACGGGAAAAACCCACCGTGGTACAACAACAAAGTTAGGAAACTACTGCGAAAGCAAAGAGAGCGTCACTCCAAGTTTAAACACAGCCAAAACCTCTCAGACAAACAGAACCTAAACGATGTCAAACTTAGCGTAAGGAGGGCTATGCGTGAAGCGTTCAGTGAATTCGAAAGTAAAATACTATGTACCGACTTGACAGAAAATCCTAGGAAGTTCTGGTCTTACGTTAAATCAGTAAGTGGCTCGAAACAGCATATCCAGACACTCCGGGATGATGATGGCATTGAAACAGAGGATGACACGTGTAAAGCTGAAATACTAAACACCTTTTTCCAAATCTGTTTCACAGAGGAAGACCGCACTGCAGTTCCTTCTCTAAATCCTCGCACAAACGAAAAAATGGCTGACATCGAAATAAGTGTCCAAGGAATAGAAAAGCAACTGGAATCACTCAATAGAGGAAAGTCCACTGGACCTGACAGGATACCAATTCGATTCTACACAGAGTACGCGAAAGAACTTGCCCCCCTTCTAACAGCCGCGACCGCAAGTCTCTAGAGGAACGGAGGGTTCCAAATGATTGGAAAAGAGCACAGGTAGTCCCAGTCTTCAAGAAGGGTCGTCGAGCAGATGCGCAAAACTATAGACCTATATCTCTGACGTCGATCTGTTGTAGAATTTTAGAACACGTTATTTGTTCGAGTATCATGTCGTTTTTGGAAACCCAGAATCTACTATGTAGGAATCAACATGGATTCCGGAAACAGCGATCGTGTGAGACCCAACTCGCTTTATTTGTTCATGAGACCCAGAAAATATTAGATACAGGCTCCCAGGTAGATGCTGTTTTTCTTGACTTCCGGAAGGCGTTCGATGCAGTTCCGCACTGTCGCCTGATAAACAAAGTAAGAGCCTACGGAATATCAGACCAGCTGTGTGGCTGAATTGAAGAGTTTTTAGCAAACAGAACACAGCATGTTGTTATCAATGGAGAGACGTCTACAGACGTTAAAGTAACCTCTGGCGTGCCACAGGGGAGTGTTATGGGACCATTGCTTTTCACAATGTATATAAATGACATAGTAGATAGTGTCAGAAGTCCCATGCGGCTTTTCGCGGATGATGATGTAGTATACAGAGAAGTTGCAGCGTTAGAAAATTGTAGCGAAATGCAGGAAGATCTGCAGCGGATAGGCACTTGGTGCAGGGAGTGGCAACTGACCCTTAACATAGGCAAATGTAATGTATTGCGAATAGATAGAAAGAAGGATCCTTTATTGTATGATTATACGATAGCGGAACAAACACTGGTAGCAATTACTTCTGTAAAATATCTGGGAGTATGCGTGCGGAACGATTTGAAGTGGAATGATCATATAAAATTAACTGTTGGTAAGGCGGGTACCAGGTTGAGATTCATTGGGAGAGTGCTTAGAAAATGTAGTCCATCAACAAAGGAGGTGGCTTACAAAACACTCGTTCGACCTATACTTGAGTATTGCTCATCAGTGTGGGATCCGTACCAGATCGGTTTGATGGAGGAGATAGAGAAGATCCAAAGAAGAGCGGCGCGTTTCGTCACAGGGTTATTTGGTAACGGTGTAGCGTTACGGAGATGTTTAATAAACTCAAGTGGCAGACTCCGCAAGAGAGGCGCTCTGCATCGCGGTGTAGCTTGCTCGCCAGGTTTCGAGAGGGTGCGTTTCTGGATGAGGTATCGAATATATTGCTTCCCCCTACTTATACCTCCCGAGGAGATCACGAATGTAAAATTAGAGAGATTAGAGCGCGCACGGAGGCTTTCAGACAGTCGTTCTTCCCGCGAACCATACGCGACTGGAACAGGAAAGGGAGGTAATGACAGTGGCACGTAAAGTGCCCTCCGCCACACACCGTTGGGTGGCTTGCGGAGTATAAATGTAGATGTAGATGTAGATTTGAATACGTCAGGCAAATAATTGAGGACGTAGGTTGCAAGTGCTACTCTGAGATGAAGAGGTTAGCACAGGAAAGGAATTCGTGGCGGGCCGCATTAAACCAGTCAATAGACTGATGACAAAAAAAAAAAAAAAAAAAAAAAAAAAAAAAAAAAAACTTTTTCTCTGCCCGAACGGGCCTCGGTAGGCTCAGTGGTTCCGAACGACTGCCTTATCATCCTCAGCTGATAGGCGTCACTGGATGCGGATGTGGAGGTGCGTTTGGACAGGTCACTGTTCTCCAGGCCGCTATCGGTTTTCGTGACCGGAGCCACTATTTTTCAATAAAGTAGCCCCTCAATTGACAGAGTAGCCAACCGCGCTCATCAGCCCTGGACGCTCACCCACCTCTGTGCTAGCCAAGCCCGACAGCGCTTAACTCAGGTGATCTTACGGGAACCGATGTTACCAGCGCGCAAGAGCATTGGTACTAGCCTAACATATTTGCACTACGAGTACGCATTTCTTTTCACTCGAAAGGCTTACAGTTCACTATTTTGACAATTTCAAAAGAACAGATGAAACGTGTTACAAGAAGCACTAGTAAGAAAGTAGTGCGAACATCAGCACAGATCATACAGAACGACAGATGAAAGATTAGAGTAATGGTTTCTTTCTCTGTCTTGTAGAGAGGTTTCGGGCTGAGATTTATTAAGCATAACTCTGAAACAGGGAAACAGAATTTTTGAATGCAACTATAGATCAATGCGCTCTTTCTCATGTAAATGTGACAAATTCGAGAAACTATCTAATAAATGTTGCTAATCTTTTATCGAATTGTTCACTTATTTATCATTTAGCTTAGTGAATGAAAATTAGAAAATAGGTGGTAGTAATTTATTTAACTGAAACAATCAAGACGTAAATTTAAAAGCAGATACATTTCATATGATTATGGCATTATAACTAGGTCAAGCAACAAAATAAATCATTTGTAACATTGCTAGTCTACGAAATCCATAATGTCCAAGGGCTTCGCATTGTTCCCATTACTACTGAGTTAATTAACAATCACATCCAGCGGCCTTATGAACTTAATAAACCGTATTATGTATCTCATTACTCCCGGTAATGGCTAGTGAACCATGAAACAGAATCACTAAGGGTGGAAAAATCGTTCAAAATTTTCTCCGTAATTAGCTCAGCTCATTCTGGAGCCTCAGCTGAATGTCCCAAAGGACAGAGTTACGTGTACTCTTGTTGTAGAAGTTTACGTCGTGGTCTCCTCAGACCTCAGATCGTGTGAAGTGTGCATGAAACTGCAGCGTTTGGGTAAGTTCTGAAACCGTTAAACCATTGAACGATCATCAGCTGTCCCTTTTATTTTTTACTCGACATTAGAGTGTATTGGTGAACCTCACCCTTCGATATTTCTGCATCCTTGCCAGTTTAGTAGAAATACTTATCTTAAGCTGATTACGTCGACCGAGAAATAAAGACACAATTATTTTCTAAAGCCATATTGACTATTACTTGACAGTGACTGTTTCAAACATTTGAAAAGATTTTTCACCTACCTCTATGAGACACAAAATTTGTTGACCATCAAATTTCTTAACGAAACGCAGGCTACATTGGCAATACAACGATATTTAATGAAAGTACACGTAGATATTAAAATGTTTTCTGGAATCTTGGTATGTGCCGTGCTCATCTTGTGGAGAAGAAGAAGAGTAACGTAAAAACAAAGGACTGCTCACTTCTTGCGTTTGTCTGCTGTTAAACAAAAAACAAAACAAAAAAATTCTAATAATCGAGCACTTTTGCATATGGAATTGTTCTCTTCTTGCGGTGTGTTCAGTAACCGAGAATGCTGAGGCATGTTGGAAATTGTCAACCTCTGTTCACAAATTTGCAAATGATACTTAAAACACTGTATCACAATCAGCTAGATGGCGGCCAAAAACAAGTTTCTTCCGATTTAACTATTGATATGTCAGTTACAGTTTCACCGGTCAGTTGCACTGTTACATCGAAACAACTTTTGTCTTGACCGCCATCTTGTTGATTGTGACATAGTGTTTCACGTGTCCTTTACCAATTTGTAAACAGTGGTTAACAAGTTCCAACGAACAACAGGAAAAGATTTACACTATGTGATCAAAAGTATGCGTACACCGCCAAAAACATAAGTTTATCATATTAGGACCATTGTGCTGTGTGATTTCCCTAAATCGCTCCAGGCAAATGCCGGGATGGTTCCTTTCAAAGGGCACGGCCGATTTCATTCCCCGTCCTTCCCTAATCCGATGTGACCGATGACCTCGCTGTCTGGTCTCCTTCCCCAAAACAACCAACCAACCAACCATTGTGCTGCCACCTGCTGCCAGGTACTCATATCAGCGACCTCAGTAGTGATTAAACATCGTGAGTGAGCAGAATGGGCGCTCAACGGAACTCAAGGGCTTCGAACGTGCTCAGGTGATTGGGTGTTACTTGTGTCGTACGTCTGTAAGCGACAGTTCCGCACCCCTAAACATCCCTAGGTCCACTGTTTCCGATGTGATAGTGAAGTGAATACGTGAAGGGACACGCAAAGCACAGAAGGATACGGGCGACGTCGTCAGTTGACTGACAGAGATCGCCGACAGTAGAAGAGAGTCGAAATGTGTAATGGGCAGACATCTATCCAGGCCATCACAAAAGAAATTGCATCACACACGAATCTGCATCAGGATCCACTCCAAGTACTGACGGTTAGGTGGGAGGTGAGAAAACTTGGATTTCATGGTCCAGCGGCTGCTCATAAGCCACACGTCGCGCCGGTAAATGCCAAACGACGCCTCCCTTGGCGTGACGAGCGTATACATTGGACGACTGAACAGTGGACAAACGTTGTGTGGAGTGACGAATCACGGTACACAATGTAGTGATCCGATGGCAGGGTGTGGGTGTGTCGATTGCCTGGTGAACGTTATGTGCCCATGTGTGTAGTGCTAGCAGTAAAATTCTGAGGCGGTGGTGTTATGCTTAAGTCGTGTTTTTCAAGGTGGGAGCTTGCACCCCTTGTTGTTTTACGTGGCCTAAATTGATATTTTAAGCACCTTCTTGCTTCCCACTGTTGAAGAGCAATTCGGGGATGGCGATTGAATCTTTCAACACGATCGAGCACCTGTTCATAATGCACTGCCTTTGGCGGAGTGGTTACACGACAATAATGGACTGGCCTGCACAAAGTCCTGACCTGAATCCTATAGAACACTTTTGGGATGATTTGCAACACCGAAGTCCTGCCAGGTTTCACCAACCTACATTGATACCTCTCCTGAGCGCAGCACTCCGTTAAGAATGAGCTGCCATTCTTCAAGAAACCTTCCAGTACCAGACTGAACGTATGCCTGCGAGAGTGGAAGCTGTCATCAAGGCCACCGTATTGAATTCCAGCGTTACCGATGCGCCACGAACTTGTAGTTCATTTTCAGCCAGGTGTCCGGATTCTTTTGATCATATAGTGTAACTGAACACACAGCAAGGGCGTAGCCACGTAGCCAATTCACATAAACAAGATACTTGCGTGAAAAACAAAAAAACATACGAAGTGAATATTTCCTCATATTAGTTCATCTCTCTCTTTCTCAGCAGGGTAACCACAGCACATACCAAGATCTAATAAACAACTGTAACATCTATGTGTACTTTTGTCAAATGCTTTGCGTTGACACTTTAGCTTGAAGATGAGGCTTATACGTCGGAAAATGTAGCTTCATTAAATAACCTGAATGTCAACAAATTTAGTGACTGATGGCGGTCTCTGAAAAGCTTTTCAGACCAGTGCTTCACCAGTGGTCTCTTAGCTCGAAGATCGTACACCGGAAAAGAAAGCTAGTAATAACAAAATATCTTCCAAAAGGTACCGAGTTAGGCGATAAATGCCAAATAGTGTGCGACGACCCACAAAACCAAATGTCTGTCATTGTAGTTATTTGGATCATGACCCGCTATCGTGATGGTTTGTACGGCTGAGCCTAGGTGTTTAAACTTTTCATACCGTACACAATGAGTTTGAAGTGATCGAGCGTCTCGACACGCTAGTATTGACAATGGATTCGATACCGATTCATTGTTCGCACTTCAGACAGCTCGCTTTTACGTTACAACTTCGCAGGGGCAGAAAATGTCTGGATGGATACGTTTATAGAGATGAATTATAACTTCACAATGCTATTCCTCGTGTTGCAAGAAGCGAGGAAGTGTCTGATATCCGTAACGAACATCACTTCCGAACCGGCACTAATGTTTACCAGTTATGTAGCTGATTGAACACCTGGTTGTTCTACCTGTCGCTTTCTGCACTCGTCCAGTAACATGTAATGTTGAATTTCGGGCTCAGGTGGAAATGACAGAGGGTATATTTCATTCATGGTACGACAAGATTAGGAACATGCAATTCCAATAGGTGGCATCACTCAAAACTGACACTTAGAATGCAATGTTGTTTTATTTCTTTCAAAGCAGTTTCGCAGACAATGCTATTGTATACAGCATTAGAATTTCTTGTGAAGGTTGGAAACCATTTAAGGTAATCAGCCCTTTCCGTCCGGGGTGGCCGAGCGGTTCTAGGCGCTACAGTCTGGAACCGCGAGACCGCTGCTGTCGCAGGTTCAAATCCTGCCTCGGGCATGGATGTGTGTGATGTCCTCAGGTTAGTTAGGTTTAGGTAGTTCTAAGTTCTAGGGGACTGATGACCTTAGAAGTTAAGTCCCATAGTGCTCAGAGCCATTTGAACCATTTGAAACAAATAAACGCATAATGTAAACAGACTTAGTCTAATGCAAGAAACACAGTAAAAAGGCCTACTGTCGTTTCACTACAAGACAGTATAGTCATTACAACCCCAAGGTTTCTAGAAGAACCTTTTTGAAGCAATTTGTGCAATGACCACGTAAACCTATCCTACGTGAGAGTTTTGCTCCTTGGTATGGGGCACCATCATTGAGTTTGTGTTCATGTAGACAGTGAAGAGGTACATGGAATTAGCTGCAAAGTCAGACAAGGGAATATATGAGATTGGTTGTAGATAACAAAGAGCGTTACTCTCAAAATTACAAAAGTTCGGGATTGAGTGGAACTCAAGAATATAATTACTTCCTGCAACATATATCTCTAGATTTGTTGTCGCTTGTATAACAAAGATACACTTTATATAAAAATTAATCAGATAAAATTGGAATTAATCTTAAATAAATTAGTAAAACAATATACTGAAGACATTTCAAGAACGAAGAATTATTTGACTAGGAAAGAACACGAAATACTGTTGGAATATGAAACAGGATGTTGCCGGGAACTTAATTTTACAAGTAATTCTGATGGTTGTAGGGATGCGAAAATAAATGACGTGACTGAATGTAATTATGAATGAGCCTGAAACACAAGATTGTGTTAAGGACAACACCGCCGTTTAATTTACAGAAAAGTGTAACTCACAGCTTCATCATTTCCTCAGACGAAACAAAAGTTATGTGTGCGTGTTTCATTCTGTGGAACAGCAGAAAAAATATATACCGATCCATAAAGCGCTTCGCTCCGTTGTTGCCGTGTGCGATACTGCTCACATCTCATCTTTCACTTCTTTCCGGCACTTTCGTTGTGTCGGGGTTCCCACGGGAGAACCATAAATCAGGAGGCAGCAATTGCTTGGCCGACGTTTGCGGTTTTCTGGCGTAGCGGTGTGGTTGGTTGCTCTGCCGCACGCTTTTGTGTGTGTGTATGTGTGTGTGTGTGTGTAGGATATAGAAGTGTAGGGGCGTAGGGCAACGAGAGAAATAGGGTTCTGGATTTGGGGAGGGGGGAGGGAGGTAGAGGGGCGTGGGGTTGGGATTGGTGTGCGTCGCAACAAACCAGCTGCTTTTCCTTACATCTGGCCTCGGCTTGGAAAATCTGTATCTTCCGTGCGGACCAGAAATGAAATGTCTCGTGCCACGAGAGTAGGCGCCTCTGCAAATTTAACGCGGGCCCTTAAAAGCCCGTGCTCGCCATAAATCTCAGACACGCGGTGCGCGGCGCTGCTCTGCGCTACTGGGATACGGATATGCTTGTGAGGGCCGTCACGAGGGGATGCAGTACGCTGGCGTAGCGCGGCGTGCGACGCCGGCAGTCGCTGCTGGGACAGACACCTGCAGGCAGCAGGCAGTTTTAATTACTGTGGGTGACGCACGGCGCTCTGTAGTTCGCGCAACTGCGAATGTCCACGTGGAAATTATTTCACTGTACACGTTTTGTAGATGGAAACCTTAAACAACAGAAGTTCTCGTAAAAAAGCGCGACGTCTGTTCAAAAGTTTATGTGCTTTCTGTGAGGATAATTTGATAACTAGAGTAACGTAAGCTTATTATAGATTTTGGGAAACGTCGGTATCCCAGACGTTTATTACAAGTAATAGAGATATTATACGAGTACAGAGAAACTATAATAACGCGGGGAAAGAGAAGACACGACCAATAAATAGATAAATGTAAATTAATGCAGATGAATAGGAAAAGGAATCCCGTAATATTTGAATACTCCAGTAGTAGTGTAGCGCTTGACACAGTCACGTCGATTAAATATTTGGGCGTAACATTGCAGAGTGATATGAAGTGGGACAAGCATGTTATGGCAGTTGTGGGCAAGGCGGATAGTCGTCTTCGGTTCATTCGTAGAATTTTGGGAAGATGTGGTTCATCTGTAAAGGACACCGCTTATAGGACACTAATACGATCTATTCTTGAGTACTGCTCGAGCGTTTGGGATCCCTATCAGGTCGGATTGAGGGAGGTCATAGAAGCAATTCAGAGGCGGGCTGCTAGATTTGTTACTGATAGGTTTGATCATCACGCGAGTGTTACGGAAATGCTTCAGGAACACGGGTGGGAGTCTCTAGAGGAGAGGAGGCGTTCTTTTCGTGAATCGCTACTGAGGAAATTTAGAGAACCAGCATTTGAGGCTGGCTGCTGTACAATTTTACTGCCGCCACCTTACATTTCGCGGAAAGACCACAAAGATAAGATAAGAGAGTTTAGGGCTCGTACATAGGCATATAGGTAGTCATTTTTCCCTCGTTCTGTTTGGGAGTGGAACAGGGAGAGAAGATGCTAGTTGTGGTACGAGGTACCCTCCGCCACGCACCGCATGGTGGATTGCGGAGTATGTATGTAGATGTAAAATAAATATCTAGAGGAGATTGCGACAAAGCTGTATCCATCCGTCCATCCACTTTCTGTATTCAGTATATAAACTATGTGATCAAAAGCATCCGGACACCTGGCTGAAAATGACTTACAAGTTCGTGGCTCCCTACATCGGTAATGCTGGAATTCAATATGGTGTTGGCCCACCCTTAGACTTGATGACAACTTCCACTCTCGCAGGAATACGTTCAATCAGGTTCTGGAAGGTTTCTTGTGGAATGGCAGCACAATCTTCACGGAGTGCTACACTGAAGAGAGGTATCGATGTCGGCCGCTGATGCCTTGCACGAGGTCGGCGTTCCAAAATATCCCAAAAGTGTTCTGTAGGATCCAGGTCAGGACTCTGTGCAGGCCAGTCCGTTACAGGGATGTTATTGTCGTGTAACCACTCCGCCACAGGCCGTGCATTATGAACAGGTGCTCGATCGTGTTGAAAGATGCAATCACCATCCCCCAATTTCTCTTCAACAGTGAGAAGCAAGAAGGTGCTAAAACATCTATGTCGGCCTGTGCCCTGATAGTGCCAAGCAAAACAACAAGGGGTGCAAGCCCCCTCCATGAAAAACACGACCACACCAAAGCACCACACCATCCGAACTTTACTGTTGGCACTACACACGCTGGCAGTTGACGTTCACCGGGCATTCTCCATACTCACGCCCTGAAATAGGATGGCCACATTGTGTACCGTGATTCGTCATTCCACATAACGTTTTTCATTCGTTCAATCCTCCATTGTTTTACGCTCCTCACACGAAGCGAGGAGTCGTTCGGCATTTACCAGCGTGATATGTGGCTTAGGAGTAGCAGTTCGTGCATGAAATACAAGTTTTCTCACCTCCCGCCTAACTGACATAGCACTTCCAGTGGATCGTGAGGCAATTTGGAATTCCTGCGTGATAGTCTGGGTCTGTCTATCACACATTACAACCCGCTTCAACTGTTGAGGGTCTCTTTCAGTCACAGACGAGGTCGGCCTGTACGCTTTTGTGCTGTACGTATCCCTTCACGTTTTCACTTCACTGTCACATCGGAAACAGTGGACCTAGGGCGTATCACACAAGTGACACACAATCACCTGACCATTTTCGAAGTCCGTGAGTTCCACGGAGTGCCCCATTCTGCTCTCTCACGATATCTGATGACTACTGAGGTAACTGATACGGAGTACCTAGCAGTGGGTGGCAGCGTAATGCACCTAATACGAAAAACGTGTTTTTTTGGTCGTGTTCAGAGTGTACTTGTAGATAGCTGATCGCATCCCCATCTAAATCCGTCCCCATTGACACCTATGAGAATGACGCGGCTGTCGATCGGTACGGTTGGACCTTCCGAGGCCTGTTTGGGTGGAGACTGAACGATGTGGTACACAGTCGAACGCCTGTGGAAATCTACGAAGACGCAATCTACTTATACCAGTCCATCCGTTGTTTGCAAGGTGTCGTGTATTAATGACGCAAGCTGTGTTTCACACGAGTGATATTTTTCTGAATCTGTTTTGTGTCTCTGAGAGAAGCTAGTTTTCCTCAAGAATCGTACTAATTGACGTAAAGACATCGAATAGAACAAAAGTGATTTATGGCGTTCCCTAAGGTGTGTTATAGGCCCTATCCTGTTCCTTATGTATATAAGCGATTTAGGAGACAATCTGAACAACCATCTTGGGTTGTATGCAGATGATG
This sequence comes from Schistocerca serialis cubense, assembly GCF_023864345.2. Lineage (NCBI taxonomy): Eukaryota > Metazoa > Arthropoda > Insecta > Orthoptera > Acrididae > Schistocerca > Schistocerca serialis. Next base: position 344,844,289 of record NC_064638.1, on the reverse strand, counting down.
CTGTCGTTTATCGTCTAGTAAAATCAAATCATCAGAAAATCAAAGCAAATTGCAAAACGATTTAGGGAAGATACCTGTATGGTGCAAAAGTTGTTAATTGACCCTAAATAGCGAAAAGTGTGCGAGTATCCACATAAGTGCCAAAAGGAATCAATTAAACTTCGGATACACGGCAAATAACTCAGATCTAACGGCTGTAAATTCAGCTAAATACCTTACAACTTAAAGTGGAAAGAACACACAGAATATTGTTTGGGGAAGGCAAACCAAAGACAGTGGTTGTTGGCAGGACATTTAGAAAATGTAACCGGTGCACTTAAGAGACTGCCTACACTAGGCTTGTCCATCGTTTTTTAGAGTACTGCTGCGCGGTCTGGAATCCATACCAGATAGGATTAGCGGAGTACATCGAGAAAGTTCAAAGGAGAGTAGCATTTTTTGTATTATCGCGAAATAGGGCAGAGAGTGTCACTGACGCTATACGGGATTTGGGGTAAACATCACTAAAACAAGGCATTTTTCGCAGCGGCAGAATCTTCTCACGAAACTTAAATCTTCAACTTTCTCCTTCGAACGCTAAAATATTTTTTTGACGGCGACCTACATAGAGAGAAATGATCATCACAATAAATGAACTGAAATCAGAGCTCGCGCAGAAAAATATAGGTGTAGGTGTTCGTTTTCTCCGCGCGTTGTTCGATGGTGTAATAATAGAGACCCACTACTAGGCAAAGTGTGGTTGCCGGAGTATCCATGTAGACGTAGATAGCGATGCTATTGTGACTGTTTCTGTATCGAGTAGAAGCTAATACCCGACGTTGTTTTTAACCATATACACAGTTCCCAAGAGTGCTACCTACACGTAGATCACCGCATGCAAATGCATTGCAACATTTCAGTTGAAAGAAAAATACCAGTATGGAAGCATTGGATGTGTCTGTGGAAGAGTAGACTGATACGTCAAACATGCCACGAAGAATAATCGCGATCATAGATCGGGTCTATACCATCGTGTTACGCGCAGATGGCTTGTCAAGCAGGAAGCTGCTCGATGTGTGCAAGTGGCAGTCAGTTTGGAAGATTTACACCGCACAAGCCGTTCATGTCCAGCAGGTGTATAGGATCACCGATAACCACGACGTTTGAGTGAAATTAACTGTGATCTGAATTCCCCAGTAATGAATTCCGCTTTCGAAGAGGCTCATAGGATGTTATGCGTTAAGAGAGATTGCATGACGCAAATATTCATTCCACGTCGACCATCACAAAATCGCTGATTCCATTACAGATTGCCAAGAAATCATTCCGAATGGACGCTACAGGATTAGCGTCGAGTGTTGTTTAGGATAGGAACTTGGATTTGTTTGTACACTGATAATATTAGACAATATTTTTGAAGAAAACCCGGTAGTATCAAAACCATCGAACACTGTGTCCCACATGTGCAGCAAGGTGGTGACGGTGTGATGATTTGAAGTGGCATTCCGTGAGGCCTATCGTGGGTTTTGAGGGCAATATCACTCCTGTATGGTACAGGGACGAGATTCTACAACCAATAGTGGCACCATACCACCAACGTTTTGGTGAACATTTTAGCGTGATGAATGATTACTCGCGTGCCTATCGTTCGGTTCTCATGAACACGTTCCTTCAGCATGCTAGGACCACAGCGGAGTGGCCTGACTGTTCCCTTGACGTGAACCCAATCGAACATTTGTGGGATCGATTGAAACGAGCCGGTTTTGGACTTTGACAACGACCACGTCCTCTGCGCGACGTAAGCATAAACGCTGTTGAAGAGTGGGGCGATTTGGAACAGGATTAACCGGATGATCTCATCGATGTTAGCTAGTGGATGTTCCACCACGTTCTGACGTTGCTCAGGAGTGCTATGAGAAATTACTTACGGGAAATAGCCGATTTTGGCCTTACGCAAGTACTTCCTTTTTTTTTAATTTGGGGATTCGGACATGTTACAAATCAATAAAAACGCGTGCCTCAGGACGTGACTTCCGAAATAAAATGGTGGCGAACTTTCGTTGATGTGTTTCTCTCATTTGGAAGTTTCTGTCAAATACCAGCCTTCGTGAATATATTACTGCTTTGTTTCTTTCAGTTTCAACACAAGAGGCATCCAAGAGAGGTAGAGTGGAAGGTTTGGATCCGTACATTCATTTTCCACATGACCAGTAATGGTGCCCAGTAAGTGAATATCGACTGCCAGTTAAATTTAGTGATGGAAGTCATTTATAATAATGAGATTCGATATTGCTGCTTTCTGATGTAAAGTTGCGAAAACTTAGCCTCTGTTTGAAATTGAAGATGTATATGATTAACTGTTTGTGGTACGACCCACCTCCGAAGCCGACGTTAATTAACGCATGCCTATGAGAAAGAGCGTGAGTCAGAGGTAACTGGTTCGAGTTATGCCGGCGCAAGAAACTTTCACCGCCATTATTTGGCCAGCAAGGGAAGGAGTGGTGGTGGCGTAAAAGTTCCTGACCACCAGTGCTCTGGTTGGTTGGTTGGTTTTGGGGAAGGAGACCAGACAGCGTGGTCATCGGTCTCATCGGGTTAGGGAAGGATGGGGAAGGAAGTCGGCCGTGCCCTTTCAGAGGAACCATCCCGGCATTTCCCTGGAGTGATTTAGGGAAATGACGGAAAACCTAAATCAGGATGGCCGGACGCGGGATTGAACCGTCGTCCTCCCTACCAGTGCTCTGGATTAGATTCGAAACCTCAAAAATGGCTCAAGAAATTATGGTGATCCGTCAGTCGATTGTGGATGTTAAACTTAGATCTCCTTTTGCTAGTATTCGGGAAGAGGAAACAATGTTCCCGCTTCATTTCTCTGTCTGTCTGTCTGTCTGTCTCTCTCTCTCTCTCTCTCTCTCTCTCTCTCTCTCTCTCTCTCTCACCTCCCCCATTTCTCTCGACATTATACGATACTGCACCATACACACATATCCGTGACAGTCGGCCAGATACACTCAACTAAAAATTTATTGTCTATGTTGCCATCTCAAATGCATAACTAATTTAATGACACGACTAGTTCCGCTCAGTATTTGATCGTCATCAGATCTATAAATAAAGTAAAAAGCCACATCTCTACTTCTCACTATTTTACATTAAGAAGTATTACACATGCATCAGCACTTGGTCTTATCCACAAGTATCGATACGTGAGAATACTGTGGTTTCCGACGATCGTTTCCTCAGGCTACTAGATAGGTACATGCAACAGTGATATATAATACATTTCTACTTATCATAAAACACTGCAAAGTATGTACTCAGATTTTTAATTTGGCTTTTGGACTTGAAGATGATCAAATAATTATGGAAACCAGTGATATCATGAAAATAAATTTGCAACTGAGACGGTAAAATACACGATAATTTTTTTGTATCAACACCGCTGCAGATTCTCTAGACGAATATGTCTGCTGTCGTACAGATTTCCTAACCATTAGAGGCATCTCTTACACACTGTGAGAGAAGTAGCCGTCGTAAGTGGCAGAAATACACATACCGATTCGGCTGCTCAAGCTACCACTAGGGTGTTCTCACAGAACAGTAACATTCAACACTTTCCTTTTGGTAGGGTTAGTTCGGTATAGTTCCCCCTCCACGAGGGAAAAATATTGTTATAGTTAATTCTGCATCTTTATTTCTGTTACCGAGCGAGGTGGTGCTAAGTTTATCACACTGGACTGGCAATCGCTCATCTAGATTTAAGTTCTCGGTGATTTTACTAAATTGTTCCAGGAAAATTCGGGGATGGTTTTTTTGAAAAGGGTATGGTCAATTTCCTTCCCTATTCATCCGTAACCCGAGCTTTTTCTCCGTCTATAATGACAGCGCTTTCGACGGTTCGTTTAAGTCTAATCTTTCTTCCTCCTTCGATGTATAACTGGCCAAGTATTTTGTCTTAATTGTGCCGCTTTATAGAGCTGCAATTTTTACAATGGGAAGAGACGACGGAAGGAGGTTGGAAGCATCTGAGACGTGGATGTAGATGAGACTTCAGAAATGGCTCTGAGCACTATGGAACTTAACATCTGAGGTCATCAGTCCCCTAGACTTAGAAATACTTAAACCTAACTAACCTAAGGACAGCACACACATCCTTGCCCGAGGCAGGATTCGAACCTACGACCGTAGCAGCAACGCGGTTCCCGACTGAAGCGGCTAGAACCGCTAGGCCAAACGGTCGGCTAGACGAGAATGTAAGGCGTACAGTGAATGACTAATGAAGAAGTGCTGGGAAAAAAAAGAGAGAAAGGTTTTTGGAAGTTATTAAAGAAACAAAGAAGAGTTTTCTTTGTGAAATGTTGCAATGGGACTGTGATGGTGAAGGCATCGAAGGCGTAGTGTGTGGGAGATGAATGAAAGGAAGTAGGAAGTCTTAAGAATATTTGATCAGATGTTAAATCAGCATCTGTTCACACACACAATGACCATAATGGCATGCAAATGGAGGATGACAGAGAAAGGCCGAAATATTAAACGTTTCTTTCCAATACTGTATCACGGAAAAAGATGGCGCTGTGGTACCTCCTATGAATCGCCGCGCGGACAACAAAGTGGCATATATCAAAATAAGTGAGAACGGGATGAAAAAGCAAATGGAATCGCACAACGGCGGAAAGGCCAGTGGAACTGAAGAGATACGAATACGATTCTATATAGGGTATACGGAATAACTTGCCCTCTCCTAGCAACAGTGTACTGTAGTTCTCTGCAGGGCTGTAGTGTTCCTGATATCCCTATTTCTTTTCTGTAGAAATTCGTAACATTTTTATGCTTGCATAATATGACATTTATGGAGACCAAAAATCTTCACTCTGTGAATCGACCACCGTTCCGAAAACAACTTCATGTGAAACCCGGGTCACTCTGTTGCCCACAACACCCAGAAAGCAGTAGATCCGTGTTCGGCGACATCACTGTGAACGCACTTTGGAAGCTTGTATTCGTCATCGTCATACTGGCGTATCACCCAGCGTGATGGCATGGGGTGTCATTGGTTACACGTCTCGGTCACCTCCTGTTCGCATTGACGGCACTTTGAACAGTGGACGTTACATTTCAGATGTGTTACGACCCGTGGCTCTACCCTTCATTCGATCCCTGCGAAACCCTACATTTCAGCAGGATAATGCACGACCGTATGTTGCAGGTCCTGTACGGGCCTTTCTGTATACAGAAAATGTTCGATTGCTGCCCTGGCCAGCACATTCTGCAGATTCCTCACCAACTGAAAACGTTTGGTCAATGGTTTCGGAGCAACTGGCTCGTCACAATACGCCAGTCACTGCTCTTGATGAACTGTGGTATCGTGTTGAAGCTGCATGGGAAGCTGTACCTGTACACGCCATCCAAGCTCTGTTTGACTCAATGCTCAGGCGTATCAAGGCCGTTATTACTGCCAGAGGTGATTGTTCTGGGTACTGATTTCCCAGGATCTATTCACCGAAATTGCACGAAAATGTAATCACATTTCAGTTCTAGTATAATATATTTGTGCAATGAGTACCCGTTTATCATCTGCATTTCTTCTTGGTGTAGCAATTTTAATGGCCAGTAGTGTAACTGCGAATAAGGCAAGTGCCAGACAAACGTTGATTGGAAGAATGGTCCGCAAATGAAGTCCATTAACGAAGGAAGTAGCTTACCAAACACTCGTTCGATGAATATTTGAATACTGCTTGTCGGCATGGGATCCCTACCAGATGGGATTGATGAAGGATATGGATGATCTGCACGAAAGCATCGCGGAGTTGAGCAACCACCTCCAGCGGCAGACGCTGCAAGAGAGGCGTTCTGCATCACAGAGTGGTTTACTGATAAAGTTCCGAAACCTACATAGCTGAATGAGTCAGAAAATATGTTGCTTCTTCCTAACTGTTGTTGTTATAATCTTCTGTCCTAAGACTGGTTTTATGCAGCTCTCCATATAACTCTACGCTGGGCAAGCCTCTTCATCTCCAAGTAACTACTGCAACCTATATCCCTCTGAAACTGATTACTGTATTCATATTTTCGTCTTCCTCTGCGATTTTTACCCAACACGCTTCCCTCCAGTACTAAATTGGCGGTCTCTTGATGCCTCAGAATGTGTCCTACCAAGCGATCCCTTCTTAAGGTCACGCTGTACCACAAATTTCTCATCTCGCCAATTCTATTCAGTATCTCCTCATTAGTTACGTGATCTATCCATTTAATCTTCAGCATTCTTCTGTTGCCCCACATTTCAGAACTTCTATTCTCTTCTTGTTTTAACTATTTATCTTCCATGTTTTACTTCCATACATGGCTACACTCTATACAAATACTTTCAGAAAGGGTTTCCGGACACTTTCAAGTATACGCTCTGTTAACAAATTCCTCTTCTTCAGAAATGATTTTCTTGCCATAGTCAGTCCTCATTTTATATCCTCCCTACATCGACCATCGTCAATTATTTAGCTTCCAAAATAGCAGAACACATCTACTACTTTAAGTGTCTCATTTCCTAAACTAATTACCTCGGCATCACCTGATTTAATTCTACTACATTTCATTACCCTCGTTCTGTTTTTGTTGATGTTCAGGTTATATCCTCCTTTCAAGATACTGTCCATTCCTTTCAACTGCTCTTCCAAGTACTTCGCTCTAGCTGCCAAAATTGCAATGTCATCGGCAAACCACAAAGTTTTTATTCTTCCCCCTGGATTCCTACTCCAAATTTTTCTGCTGTTTCAATTAGTGCTTGCTCAGTATACAAACTGAATAACATCGGGGATAGGCTACAACCCTGTTTCACTCCATTCTGAAACACTGCTTCCCTTTCGTGCCTCTCGACTCCTATAACTGCCATCTGGTTTCCGTACAAATTGTAGATAGCCTGTATTTTGCCACTGCCACCTTTGGAGTTTGAAAAAGAGCATTCAAGTCAACATTGTCAAAAGATTTCTCTAAGTCTACAAATACTAGAAACGTTGGTTTCCCATTCTTTAACCAATCTTCTATGAGAAGTCGTAGAGTCAGTATTGCCTCGAGTGTTCCTACATTTTTCCGGAATCCAAACGCATCTTCCCCGAGATCGGTTTCTACAAATTTTTCCATTCATCTGCAAATGACTCTTGTTAGCATTTTGCAGCCGTGACTTATTAAACACATAGTTCGCTAATTTTCACGCCTGTTAGCTCCTGCTTTCTTTGTAATTGGAATTATTATATTCTTCTCTAAGTCTAATGGTATTTCGCCTGTCTCATATATCTTGCTCACCAGATGGCTGGCTCTCCCAACGCTATCAGTAGCTCTAACGGAATGTTGTCTATTCCTGGGGCCCTGTTTCAATTTAGGGATTTCAGTGCTTTGTCAAATTATCCACGCAGTGCCATATATCCACTCTCATCTTCCTCTGCGTTTTATTTCTTTCCAATAATATTTCCCTCAAGTGCATCTCCCTTGATAGGCCCTCTATATACTCCTTAAACCGTTCTGCTTTCCCTTCTTTGCTTAGGACTGGTTTTCCATTTTAGCTCTTGATATTCACAGAGGTGAGGTGGTTGTCTTTTCTCCAAAGGTCTCTTTAATTTTACTGTAGGCACTATTTATCTTACCTCTAGTTTTGTATGCTTCTACATCGTTACATTTGTCCTCTAGCCACTCCTAAATCTTCCTGTGAATGTCATTTTTAGACGTTTGCATTCCTTTTCGCCTGGTTTATTATTATTATTGTTATTTTCGATTATTCCCATTTAAGAGAGCGTTTGAACTTGAATTCCTTTATGATGATTGTATATGTTTTTTCTGAGCCCAAATTTTCTTCATGTGTTCACTGTGTTGTTTCTTTCGCTCCGCTGTCCATTTGCATCCTGGTCTCTTCTGTGTACTGGTGTCAAATTTATGTTTTTTGATGATGTTCCTGAATTCAGTTCTATTTTCTGCATCGTTTACTGTTATGCGTGCTTGTCTGAGGTCCTCTTAAACTTCTTTTATCCATTTTGCTTTTCCCCTGCCTGAGTTGATGACTTTAAGAATTTGCTTTGAAATTCTGTTTTCATTCATCCTGTGGATATGTCCGTAGAACTGCATTCTTCTTTTCCATATTGTATCCGTAATCTTGTCTGTGTATTTATATAATTCTTATGTTGGTCTCTTCTTCCAGATTCCTTGCTCTTGTATCGGGCCAAAAATTTTCCTGAGAATTTTCTTTTCTTGTTTCTCTATTTCTTTGATTTTAGTTTGCCCACCTATTTGTGTTGTTTCAGATGCATACAGTGCCTCCGAAAGTACGACAGTGTTGTAGTGCCTCAATTTTGCGTTAATGGATATGGACTTTTTGTTATAATAGTTCCACGTGAGTCTATATGCTTTCTGTAGGTTTTTATTCTTTTCTCATTGGCCTTTAGGTTGATCCCTGGTGGCTGGCTGATTTCTCCCAGGTACTTAAAATGTGGTACTTGTACGATTTTCCCATGGATTGTCACAATAGGCAATTTGTCTTATTGCACTCTTTCTATGTACTGGGTTTTCTCATATGAGATTTGCTGGCCAGTTCTTTGTGCTATTTCGTGTAACTTCTCTATGGCGTTAGTGGCTTATTTTCAATTATTTGTGAGGATTGCAAGGTCATCCGCGAAAGCTAAACACTTCACATTGAATCTATTACCTTTTCGAATGCCAATTTCGATTCCTTTGACTTCTTTTTCCCATATCCTGATAATTTTTTCAAGAATGATATTAAAGAGTAATGGTGAAAGTCCGTCACCCTGTCGCACTCCAGTTTGGAATTCAAATGGTTCCGAGATATCCCCCATAAATTTAACCTTGGAGACTGTGTCAGTTAATGTTTCCCAAATGGTTGCTCTTGTCTTTCTGTCAATGCTGAATTCTTCCAGAGTCTTGCAGAGCGCTACTCTGTCTATTGAGTCGTAGGCCATTTTAAAATCTACAAAAGTAACCACTGTGTTTCGGGTGTTTCTCATTTGGAGAATCAGTTTCAGATTCCAGATCTGCTCTATGCATGATCGTCCCTTGCTAAAACCTGCCTGGTATTCTCCTATTTGTGGGTCAGCTTGTTCTTCTAATCTATTCATGAGAACTTTTGATAGGATTTTATATGTGACCGGTACGAGTGAGATACCCCTCTAATTATTTGGTGCAGTTTTGTCCCCTTTTTTGTGGAGTGGATGGATGAGTGCGCATTTCCATTCAGAAGGGATCTGTTCTGTTTCCCAAATGTTTATTACGATTTTGTGAATTTTTTCTGTTAATCTTTCATCATTTAGTTTCCATAGTTCTGCAATAATTCCATCTTCTCCTGGGGCTCTACTGTTTTTCAGTGTCTTGATAATTTCTACTATTTCGTTGATGGTTGGCGGTTTAGCGTCAGGATTTGGTGTAGAGGCCTCGCATTGAATATCCTCTGTAGATCTTTGCAGTTGAGAAGTTTGATGAAATAGTCTGCGAGGATTCGGCAGTTATTCTTCGTGTTAGTTTCTAGTGAACCATCCGGTTTCTTGAAGCAAAGATTGGGTGGCTGGTATTCTGCAATATGTTCTTTAAACGTCTTATAAAAATTCCTGGTGTTGTTCTTCTTAAAGTCTTGTTCTATCTCATCTAGTCGCCGTTTGTCGTAATTTCTTTTTTCGCTCCAAATAGTTTTCGATTTTGTTTTCGGATTACTAGAAATTGTTGCCATTTTTCTGATGTTTGGTGACTATTGAAGTTTTTCCAGGCATTGGTCCTTTCTTCTATTGCTTGGTCACATATTATATTCCACCACCTGTGTTTTCTCGTGGATTTGAGGACGTCCACAAGTTCTGTCCAGTTTGTGGTGTTTGTCTGACTAATTTCCTGTAAGATGTTTTCCTTGTTGAGTTTTATGTATTCGGGGTCTGGTCTCAGCACTTTGTTTGGTTTTGGCTTTTTTCTATTGGGTTGTAATCTGGTCTTTATCTGTAGAAGATGGTGGTCTGAGTAAAAAAATCCTCTTCTCGTTTTCACATTCAGAATTTCTGCTGTGTTACTCTTGGAGATGGCCACATGGTCTATCTGTAATTCACCCAACATTGTGTTGGGCGACTTCCAAGTATACAGTTTCTTGTTGGGTTTTTTGAATTGTGTTGACATAATTACGAGGCCGAAATTTTCGCAAAAGCTTATCAATCTTTCCCCATTCTTGTAAGTACTCTTGTGAGCTGTATGGATTCCGGTGATTTTCCTGTATTTTGTCTCTTTACCTAATTGTGCGTTAAAGTCGCCTAACAAGATTATTACATGGTGTTTGGCAATTTTGTTTGTCGTCTCTTCAAGGTCATTCCAGATGTCATCCACTGTGGGTGCGTGTGCGATGATCAAGGTGTATGCTTTGTTGGCCGATTTGACGGAGAGCGTTGATATTCGTTCTGAGGCAGACTGGAAGTCAGTGACAGAGTCGCTGATAGATTTGTGGACTGCAAATGCTGTGCCAAACTGTTTGGGACCTTTCTCATTAGTTTCAACTGCTGGTTTTCCTTTGTAGATCCTGTAGTTGTCTGTATCAAAATGGTTTTCGTCCGTAAATCGTGTTTCCTGGATTGCAAGGATTTTGATCTGGAATTTTTGCAGCACGTCTGTAAGTTGTTTGATGTTGCCCAGATTGAAAAGAGTATTGGTATTAAGTGTACCGATGAAGTGTCTTTGTCTTGTGTGTAATAATTTGGACGTCGTCTGGTTCTCAACCTTAGGCGTAACATGATGCTCCTGGTCCCCCGGAATCCGATGACCAGGTAAAACCAGCCTTGCGACTGGTGCCCGGGGTAGTGGATTCATTCCTTGTGTTATCATCATGTTAGGTTTTCAAGTTGAAAACTAACTTAGTGGTGGTCCTTCCGAGGAAAGATCACGAGGAATACGACTTGATTGTTGAGATCAAGAAGGTTGCTGCAGCCGCACCATCTAGGCGAACAGACGCTGACCCCTAACCGCTGGATACCAGGCAGACAGTAGTGGATTTCTGCTGATAGTTTTGGTCCACCCCGGGTATTTCATTTCCCCGGTACCCTCCATATCTGGAGAGCATTCCCCTATCCGCCACCTGGGGAGGCGCCCGATGGGAGACTATCAACTCCTCACGCCTGGTATATTTATTGCATTTTTATATATTCTCCATTTATCGATTAAATTCGATATCTCTTGTGGCACCCAAAAATTTCTACTAGCCCTCGTCTTTTTATCTACTTCATCCTTCGCTATCTTCACTGTTTCATCTCTCATATGTCCCTGTTTTACTTCTATATTCCTTTCTCCTGTTCTTGTCAATCTTTCCCTAATGTTCTCCATGAAACCCTCTACAGCCTCTGGTTCTTTCTGTGTACACAGGTCCCATCTCCTTAAACTCCTGCATTTTTGCAGTTTCTTCAGTTTTATTCTGCAGTTCATATGCCACTGGAAAAGTCATATAATTTAAAATCTGTTTCCTGAATATCTGTCTAACCATTATATAATCAATCTGAAACCGTTTGATGTCTCCAGGTCTCTTCCATGTATAAAACCTCCTCTCATGGTTCTTAAACCAAGTGTTAATGACGTCTTCCTTAGTAGTCCCCACCCAGAGACCAGAATGAGGGACTATATTACCTCCGGATTATTTCACCTAAGAGGATGCCATTATCATTTAATCATACAGTAAAGCTGCATGCCTTGGGAAAAAGTATAGCTATGATTTCCCTTAGCTTTCAGTACCATCATGGCAAGGCCATTTTCCTTGACGTTACGAGGCCAGATTAGTCAATCTTTGCCCCTGAAACTACTCAAAACGCTGTTATCCCTTTTCAGGAACCGTATGTTTGTCTAGCCTCCCACCAGATACCCCTCCGGCTTATGGGGTATAGATGAACGTGCAGAATCGTGGATGATTCCAAAAGAAGTGGAAGCTACGTGGATATTATAAAGACTGAAGACAGAATGACAGGGAGAGCAAACATGTGATGAACTCACAATTACGTACACTGATCGAGCAAAACATAATGTCTACTGCCCACCGCGAAGTTGGATGCCGCCTTCTGGCGTTTCTGGCACGTAACGCGGTAACAAAAGCACGTAAGCGATGCAGACACTGACGCAGGATCACTCTGGTGAAGATATGGGCTACAAATGGGGAAATCCATTGAGGTAGTTAATTTAATTTGTAGTAAGTCTTATGGGAAAATACTGCTGAGGTCATCGGTCCCTAAGCTTACGCACACTGAATCTAACTTAAATTACTTACGCTAAGAACAACACACACAACCATGCCCGAGGGAGGACTCGAACCTTCAACGGGGAGAGCCACACAGACCGTTTCAAGGCGCCTTAGACCGCGTGGCTATCACGCGCTGCTCATTGAGGTAAGCTACTCTGACAAATGTCAGATATTTTTAGGCAGACCATGTAAACAAGCATCTCGAAAATGGCAACGATTGTCGAATATTCACGAGCCACTGTTATGAGCGTCTACGGAAAGAGTTAGAAGGACACTGAAATTATCGGTAGGCCTCAAATGTGGAACGTCTACGACTCTTCACTGAACATGGGGTTCGGATGCTGGTCTGCTCTGTAAAGTAGGGTAGAAGGTTATCTGGGGCATCTCAGATGAGAGAACATAATGCTGGTGCACAGACAAGTGTTTCGGAGTACACCGTTCATCGTACATTTTTGAACATGGACCTCCGCAGCAGACCACTACGTATCCACATGTTGACCCAATGACAGGTTAGTTACCACGGTACCATCTTCATTCAACAGGTGATCAACGGAAACGTGTCGGCCCTCCAAAACCGCCGTCATCGGGGTAAACGCCGGGTCGAAACGTACAGCGCGCAACGGGCGCAGTATTGTACTGTGGGAGACGATCTCCTGCGAATTTATGAGACCTGCGGCCTGCAGTAGTAATCGAAGACAGGCTGACAGCTGTGAACCACTTACATACATTCACGCTTTATGTCATCCCTGACGGCGGTGGCATCTTTCAGCACTATAACTGTCCGTGTCTCGGTGCCAGCACCATGCTACAGTGGTTTGAGAGGCGTTATAGGTAACTCACGTGGATGTGTCGACGATTAACTCTGCTTAATTATTTACGCCAATTCCATAACCTATCCGTAGACATACAATGCCACATACGTCCGCAAACCTACCAAAAGACTGTCGGAACCCTGATACGCATAATCAGTAATGTATCACATTCCAAAGATGGTCAAACATGCTATTAATCAAGGGGTCATAATGTTCTGGCTCATCAGTGTATATAGAACATATAACAAAAATATTAATAATAGTAGTAATAATGATAATAATAATGACTATTATTATTATTATTACTATAGTCAATAAAAGCTCAGTTGGATAATGTGGACAGGAAAAACAAGAAAAATTATGATAAATAACAACGCACGGCACATTCGCAGTGACGACGACAGGCTGTACTTGCACAGAAAAACGGGCGCTAGGGGACTGTTGCAAGTGAGGCAGACAGTGGAAGAAGAGAAGTATGGATTGATAAACTTTGTGAAACATGAGAGAGAATCAGCTGTGACTGAAATCAACAGCAGAAATTTCCCCAAGGAAATGCATACAATCAATACCTGCAGAAGCCAGCCCGGCTAGCCGCGCGGTCCAACGCGCTGCTTCCCGAGCGGGAAGGCGTGATGGTCCCCGGCACGTATCCGCCCGGGGGACTAGTGTCGAGCTCCGGTGTGCCGGCCAGCCTGTGGACTGTTTTTAAGGCGGTTTTATACCTTCCTCGGCGAATGCGGGCTGGTTCTCCTTACACCGCCTCAGTTGAACTATGTCGGCAATTGCTGGGCAAACACTTTCTACACTTACGTGTACACCATCACTAACACGCAAGCATTTGGGGTTACACTCGTCTTGTATGAGACGTTCCCGGAGGGGGTCCACTGGGGGACCGAACCGCACAATAACCCTGGGTGCAATGTGGGGCGGCGGGGAGGTGGGTGGACTGCCGTGGCCTGTTGTGGGGTTGTGAACCGTTGTGGGTTAAGGTAGGACGAAGCCTCTCCGTAGTTTCTAGGTTCCCTCTTTAATACACAATACCTGCAGAAGGGATCTGAAGGACTGTTTTTTTCCCGTAAGAGCACGCCATCAGAACTAACGCCGTCAAAGCTAGAAGCGAGAAACCTGTAAGAGACTCAAAGCACAGATTCCCCAGAGAAGCTGACGAAGCGACTATTAATATCTTGAGCTGCTGCAAAAAGAGCGTTTAAATTGCTAGCTGTAGCACATTGGTGAACTTGCGGGACCTCAAGCCAGAAACAGTAGTAAAATCGAACATGCCATCTTACTTTGCGACTTCTGACTTCAGACAAATCCAGAGCTGGAACCACAGTACAGCAGACAAAACAACCGTGGAGAAAAAGAAAGTGGGGATCACCGACACTGCCATACCAGATGCTAATAGAAACTTCTTCAGCAACTTACCAGATATGAGGACGTAAATAGCTAACTACAGCGACATTGGCGTGAACAGGTCAAAGTGATCCTAGTGACCGGTAGCACCGCCAAAAGAACTTAGTGGGCACTTGAAAATCATCGGCACTGATAAAATATCCATCCGCCAACTACGAAAACATTACTGGGATTAGGACGAAAAATCCTCCGATACATCATTCATTCGTAGACGCTTTGCTGGATTTGGTGCTGCCTCACTAGTCGGACATTTTCACAGTGAATTCGTTTCCAATGTTTACTGTTGTAAACAATACTGGCTCAGTACATGGTGTTGCCGAGTATTTATGTATCCCAGTCTTTTGTTAGTCCATATCATTCCTCTCATTCTTCCTCCCCTCTCTGTCCCTCTCCTTCACCCCCTCCCTGTGTGCATGTCCTCATACGCCCTCTCCCTGCCATCTCCTCCTTCCCCTTTCACTGTTCATCTCCTCCTCTTTCCTACACCCTCTCTCCGTCAATCTCATCTGCTATCACCTGCTCTTCACTCCTCTCTCTTTCCATCTCCCCTCCTCCGTCTCCCCATCTCCTCTACCTGTGTCCACCTCCTTTTCCCCTCTTCCATACATCTCCTCCTCCCTACCGCTCTCCACACGTTATCATTCCCGCCCCAAAAGGAGGCTGGTGATTCTTACGCCCCTCCCTAGTATTTACATCCATATGTGTTTCAGATTTGGTTGAAGTCGTTCCAAGGATTTAGGATGAGCTTTTTACTTGTGGATTTGTCCGCGTACGCACATCTCAAATATATTTCGTATACATTTATATTTTCACACGTATTTGTACACATATTTCACCTGAAGCTCTTGCCAATTTCACCTGCGGTTTCATTTTTCACTCATGTCAATGTTTAAGACTTCGCATCACCTTAACTCTGTGTTGTGCAGTTATACAATTTTGTAGGTACATCCAGCGGTATATATGGCTAGTGTCTGCGAAATTTGTTGTGAATATACAGACTGGTAAAAAAGTAATAAAGTAAAACGTCAAGTATGTTGCGGTAATTTTTTATGCATTTCAGTGTTATTATGTCACATCTTTTGAATTACGTGTCCCTTACCGATTTATTTTCCAGATACATTTAGCAGCATATACGTATAATATCTGCGAAGTATATTACGTATAGAGTCAGGAGTAAAGAAGTAATAAATTGAATCGTCGTGTTTCATGCACACGTTTTACTGCATGAACAGCAAAAATAGCGAACACTCTTCCTTCAGTCACTTTTTGGTGGTTGTGAATGCGTAAAAGTTTCGTCAAGGTTCGAAATTGTGTGTGAAGTTTGTTGTAAGTCTTCTCATTCTCAGATACTGGATGACTAAAGGAGGAGTTGAAGATTAATGTTCACCGTCCCGTCGACAACGAGATTATTAGAGACGAAGTACAAGCTCGGATTAGGGAAGGATGGAGAAGGAAATCGGTCGTGCCCATTGGAAGGAATTAACCCCGCATTTGCCTTAGCCGGTTTAGGGAAACCACGGAAATTACAAATCAGGATGGCTGGAAACGGCTTTTATCTGTCGTCCTACCGAATGCTAGTCCACTGCAGTACCCCGTTTGATCTGGATGAATGTATGCTTTCCCACCGCCCCCCTCCTGGTCGATAGGTGATTCTTACCCTCACTGTGTCCTTCTAGACAGTAATTAATATGTGTATTAAGTTTGGTTCAGATCGGCCGGGTGTTTTGGGAGGAGATGTGGAACATAAATCAATTTTATGTGTATGGATTTGTAATAATGATAATAACTACGCTTTGGCTCTACGAGTTCTTCTTTTTTTTCCAAAGTAATAAGGATTAACCTCGTTCTATAAGAAATTCTGTAGGCCATTCGCTCAATACTACGTTACCGATGCACATAGTGGCAATGACGGTAATGGAAACCCATATCGATTCGTCTTCGGCAGCGACTATATCGTCGTACCGGTTAAGCCCCAGTTCGATCTGCTGTCAGCGATGACCTGTTAAAGAGCTCTCTCGGCCGCGGCTAGTTTACGAATGGGAGGCCGGGAATTTGTAAACACTGCGGCCAGGGCCTGGGCGACGCGCTAATGGTAGTTATTATTCACGGCGCGTGGCTCCGCGATTGCGCTGCTGTGGCTGGCTGCGGCCGGCGGTGCGCTGCGGGTGGCCGCCCCTGCCCCTACCCGGCCGGAATCCGCTGGCTAAAGCCGCCGCGACAACGGGGAGCCATTTAACACAATTAGACGGCCCATGTATCAACCTGTTAGCCCCAGTTTAAATCGCGTCTTCGCCATATAATGCCGAATTTGTGGCCGTGCGAAATTCCAGACTTTTCTGAGCCTGCGTGCTCCCCGATAAAGAAGCCCTCCAGGCATGCATATATGTTATACTGAATGTAAATAACTGTTGATTGTGTACAAATAGTTCGAATTTCCTCGTCGGTTACTGTAAGGTCCATTTTGATTTTGCAGCTCGTTTCGGAACGTGGCTGGTATTACGCCTAATTAGCGTAAATTGCTGTTCCCGAAGAAATGTGCAAAGACGCATGCATGTCTCGATCAATGTTACACCTTGTGTGACAGTCTTTGGGCTGACACGCAGTTGGGCAACGGTACTATGTGGTGGAATTTTTTGAATCAACTGCCAATCAATGGCTGGGTGGCGGATGTTTCAAAAGGATGGTTTAATATTGAGAGCGCAATTTCGGTTGACAGGGATGCAGATCCTGATGCGACGGCATGGTGTCTTAATTGCTGAGATCGCAATATGCTCTTGCCCGTAGGGAACGCATTACTGTAACAATTCTCTGGATTGTCTTAATTCTACTTCCAACGTTACTTTTATACGTGCTAAATTCACTCATGCCATAGACGGCTCGCATGAATCGGAGCTTCGTGTTAGAGATTTATACTCGCGTCGGCGAGGATATTCACGCAATATTTCATCACCCGTTCTTCTATAATTCTGACCTAGTTTCCTTAAGCTAGAAGCACGTCACTTACATGATTTAATAGCCTTCGTTTGAGCATTATCTTCGAATGTTCAGAAATACACACTAAGATAAAAGGAAAAGAGAAGATGACGCACCATCAAGGAATTATCCGAATGGGACGGAGATCGGTAGATGTGCTGTACACGTACAGGCAAAGCAAATCATTACAGTTTCAGAAAAATTGGATGATTCAGTCAAGAGAAAGAGCTTCACAAACTGAGCAAGTCAGTAACGCGTTGGTCTACCTCTGTCCATTTTCTTAGCTGTTATTCGGATTAGGGGTGTTGGATGTTCTCCTGAGGTATATTGTGCCAAATTCTATCCCATTGGCGTGTTAAACTGTAAAAATTCGGAGTAGGTTGGAGGGCCCTGCACGTTATCTTAGAAACGTTCTCAACTGGTGAGAGATCCGGCGACCTTGCCGGCCAGTGTCGGGGTTGGCAAGCACGAAGACAAAGAGTAGAAAGTCTCCAGGCTTGCAGACGGTCTTTATGTAAAGGTATGTCTTGGATTTAAAAGGTTAAATTTTAAAACATGGGAGCATTAGTGGAAGAGCAAAATTTTCGATATTGTTTCGAGTTGGCTTTGGAAGTTCCCCTCAACTATCGGGATAACCTCGAATTAATATTATACGAGGCAAGCTTGTGTGGTTACAACGCTTTCCCCAATTTCATCGATTTTTCAATGGCAAAATTCTAATGCCATTGGCTTATCTAGGGGAGCAAGATATTTTATTATCTTTGTTCACCTTGGCAACCGACCTTATCACACGTTATTTTTGAAAAAGGCTTATGATACGGCGCATCTACGACATTATCACGAACATATCACAATAGCATCATTTGCCGATGAGCTGCAAAAATTCTCAGAGAAGAGCAACGTTTAGTCAATTGGGAAATTTCAGTTCCGATTCTTTCTTTCACTACTGCCTTTATCCCACATTGTGCGCAGGGTCGGCGGGGTTAAGTACGGATTTGGGGTGGTTAAGTTAAGGGGTGGCCGGAAGCCCTTCCTGCCGCCACTCCGTACCTCCCAGGATGGAATCAGTGTACCCCACATGTCTGCGTCTTGTGTAAATCGTGAAATAGTGTGAATGCGTTGGAAATGTCTGCGAGTCGTGTAACTGAGGCGGGACGTGGGGACCAGCCCGGTATTCACCTAGTAGGAGGTGGGAAACCGCCTAAAACCCACATCCAGGCCGCCGTCGTTAATCCACCGGGCGGATTAGATCCGGGGTTGGCGCGCCTACCCGAGGCCAGGAAGCAGCGAGTTAGCGCTCTCGGCTATCCTGGCGGGTCGGAAGATTCAATTCCGATTATGAACTTTGTTAATATGTGCGGAAACTTACTTCACAATTCGTAGCAGCCTCTCTCGCTAAACATTTCCTGAAACTATAGATATGTTTGAAACGACGAATCACCGATGCGAAATGTACATCGCAGTTCTGCACCGAGCTGTATCCGCTCTGGATGGAAGCGACGTCACAGTGCAGCGAGCGGTTCGGCTTTATCGCGAGGCCACGCATCACTTAAGGCCCGGCGATCTTTTTTCCGGCGGAACGCTCGCGCCAGCGCGGATCGGCGAGGCGAGTGCAAACACCGCGCCGCGCCGCGCCGCGGCCGGGACGCCAGCGGCGGGCAGCCGGAGCGGCGCGGCCGTCCTTGTTTATTGAGAAGCCGGCAGCCGTTCCGCTTTGCTGCCCGTTCCCATGGTGACCGGCGATCCAGCCGCCAGGCGGACGCTTTCCGGGAAATTTTGCAGCAACTGCCAGCACTGCAGGGGGGAAACTCAGTCCTGACATGTGCCTCCGCTAAAACTAACGGCGCCAGATTTGCGCTACATGGAACGTGAACGAAAATGCCAACGGACTGCACTGAGAGCGAACAGAAATTGCGTCCATCTTTTACTGTCTCCGGTAAAGTACCGCCGCTTGAAGTGCTTTGGGAAGTTTTTAGACTTGCATCATAAAATATTTTGGAGAATTCTTCAGATTCATTAAACTTCGTTTTACAAAAATAACCCTCCATCAGGAAGTATTCTAAACAGTTTTTCAAAAGAAGTTCAGCACTTAAAATAAGCAGTAATCTCAATTTTCAAGTACACAGCCCTGAACCGTGACGAAATGTCACGGTTGGTTCTCTGCGTTTCCTCCTTGTCTGTAGCGCGTTCCTTTTGAAAGTCCCGCTTCGTGCTTTACTGTTTCCTTACCCTAGCCAGAGGCCGCTGTGGCGTTGCTGCGGCCGTATGCCTGCCGTGTTTGGAAAGAGCGTCGGTCTTGAGGAGGAACTCTAATTGCGGACGTCTGGGAGCATACAGGAGGCCACGCCGTTTTGTTGATGTTTGACGTGACTCATGTCAGGTGTGATGCATCGTTAAGGCCGTGATAGCAGCCAATGTTACTGTCTTGGTCGCAGATGGATCAAAGTGGATGAGACCTGGTTGTCCACTGAAACTCCTATCCTACGGATGTCGTCGGACTTGAAGTAAGACGTTTTGACCATTAATTTTCATTATTTGCAAGAAACTGGGCATTCCGGCGTCTACAGTAATTCGGCTAAGATTATTTCTTTCTTCGGTGTGTAAATGACTGAACAAAGAATATTTATTTAATGTTCGCCTTATGCTCGTGATCTGCGTGTGCTGCTTGCCAGTGTAAACTTGACTCTCCCCTGAGTCGGTTGTTTTTCAGTGCATCGTGAAATACGGGATGCAAGTAGTGACTTTCAATTAATGAGCTGGATTCTTCCTTTTCCTCTTCACGACGCGTGTTAAATGGCAAAGTAGAATTGTAGACCTTAACTTGCTACCTCATTTGCGTGGCTTCAATAAAAGAGCCTAACCTGTTAACTAATTAAGGTTTGTGGTAAACAAAGGTATTTAAGTATGTGGTTTTAAAATATTATTTGAAATGTGTCAATGATTTATGTTGCGCTAGTTGATTCTGGGGTATGAACGGATGTTCAAATGGTTCAAATGGCTCTGGGCAATATGGGACTTAACATCTAAGGTCATCAGTCCCCTAGAACTTAGAGCTACTTAAACGCATCCAACCTAAGGACATCATACACATCCATGCCCGAGGCAGAATTCGAATCTGCGACCGTAGCGGTCGCGCGCTTCCAGACTGAAGCGCGTAGAACCGTTCGGCCACACCGGCTGGCCTATGAACGGATGTCTTGGCACGTCTGTCGTGTAAGGGCATCCTGATAGTTTTGATTTCCCATGACCAGGATGGTTGCTCGACGCTTGTCTTTAAATACGCCGCTAACCTTCTTAGCGTACGTTGTTTATTTTAAATTAATCACTGCTCAATAGCCCAACACAGTTTGTCGGCCGTCAGAAGCCATGTACGTGCTGTTTATTCCTTTCTTCTAGTCAATCTATAAGCATGTTATTCTTAATTTGTTACTCTTTTTTGTTACTATTGAGCTGTGCTTAATGTCATACTGTAAAGAAAGGAACTTACTGTAGGTTAACTGGCGCCGTAAGGTGTTGTGGAAGGTGCACTTTCCCGTTATTCAGTTTAATGTTCTAGTCAATGTGTAAACTACCTGATTATTTTCTCTTTACATGGAGTGTGCCTACCTTGATGTTATAAGTGACTACGCGCCTAAGCAGATATTTATATTTATGGGAGAACTTAGTGTGTTCCCCTGTTGAACCTTAACTAAAGTGCAGAAAACTGAATCAGGCGTTTATTATGATTGTAGTGCTATTATCTGTCAAGTGTAACACGCGACATTTTCTTGGACTGTTATAAAGTGTTACAATAAATTCAAATTGCGGTGAAGCGATGATCTACTTTAGTTGATCTCGTGATTTCCTATCTTCGCACTGGTTAATCTAAATTCATAATATTTGTTTAAATATTAGAGGGAGGCGTGTGTGTCCCAAGGCCTACATACGTTGACGAGCAACACTGTAAAGCCGTCTACTATAATTAAACTCTCGTCGCAACAAAGGGAGTAACAGAGCCAAAGTACATTTTCCGGCAAGTATTCATCAGAGATAGAGGTATCGTTAGAAGAGCCTCAGGAAAGTGTGAGAAGTCCGCTGTTATTTTCTATATACATATTTAGTCCGGTGTTCAGGATGGAAAGCAATCTGCAATTGTTTACTAATCATGCTGTAGTGTACGGTAGGGTGTCGAAGTTGAGTGACTACAAGAGGATACAAGATGAGTTAGGCAGTATTTCTGGCTTCGTGTGATGAGTGAAAGATAGCTTTAAATGTATAAAAATGTAAGTTAATGCAGAAGAGTAGGAAAAAAACATGCCCGAAATGTTCATATTAGTAGTAGTGTCCTGCTTAACGTGTTAAGTCTCTTAAATATCTTGGCGTAGCGTTACAAAGCACTAAGAAATGGAATGAGCATGTAAGGAAGACCAATTTGGAGAATTTTTGGAAAGTGTAGTTCGTCTGTAAACGAAACCACATATTGGACTCTTGAGTAGCGCTTCAGTGTTTAGGGTCTGTACCACGTCGAAGTAAAGGAACCCATCGAAGCAGTTACGAGACGGCTGCAAGATTTTTTACCGGTAGAAGTCGGGCAATACTAAGCTTTTATTAATTCTCCTTGGACTTTAATTTCTACACCAAATCTTTATTTGGTTTCCGTTACTGCTTGCTCAACTTGCAGATTGAATAAAATTGAGGATAGGCTTCAAAGTTGTCTCACCTCTTTCTCAACCACTGCTTTCTTTTCATGCCCTCCACTCCTGTAACTGCTGTCTGGTTTCTGTACTAACTGTAAATAGTCTTTCGCTCCCTGTACTTTACCGCTGCTACCTTCAGAATTTCAAAGACAGTGTTCCCGTCAACATTGTCAAAAGTTTTCTCTAAATCTACAAATGCTATAATCGTTAGTTTTCCTCTCCTCAACCTATCTTCTAAGCAAGTCGCAGAGTCAGTATTGTCTCGGTTGTTCCTAAATTTCTACAGAATCCTAACTGATTATCCCCAATGTCGGCTTCAATCAGTTTTACCAAACTTCTTTAAAAAATTGTTAGTATTTTGCACCCATCACTTAACAAAGCTGATAGTTCGGTATCTTTCACACCTGTCAGCACCTACTTTTTTTTTTTTTTTTGGAATCGTAATTACCACATTTTTCTTAATGTCTGCAGATGTTTCGCCTGGCTCATACATCGTGCACACCTGGTGGTAGAGTTCTGTCGTGGCCGGTTCTCCCAAGGCTATCTGTAGTTCTGACGGAATGTCGTCTACCCCCGGGATCTTGTTTAGACTTGAGCCGTTCAGTGCTCTGTGAAATTCATCTCTCCACCTACTTCCTCTTCCGTTTCTGTAATAATGGCTTTAAGTTTACCTCCACTAAATACTTCCTACATCTTTCAGCTTTCCCACATTTCCTTAGGACTGGTTTTCCATCTGAGCCCTTGACATTCGTACAGCTCCTTCTCTTTTCTCCAAAGGCCTGTTTAGTTTACCTGTAAGCGGTATACATTTTTCACCTAGTGAAATATGCCTC
The DNA here is from genome assembly GCF_023864345.2 of Schistocerca serialis cubense. Lineage (NCBI taxonomy): Eukaryota > Metazoa > Arthropoda > Insecta > Orthoptera > Acrididae > Schistocerca > Schistocerca serialis. Next base: position 344,821,362 of record NC_064638.1, on the reverse strand, counting down.
TAAATCCTTACATTTCTCCTCTAGCCATTACTGCTTAGCCATTTTGCACTTCCTGTCAATCTCATTTTTAAGATGTTTCTATTCCCTTTCACCTGTTTCATTTGCTGCATGTTTATATTTTCTCCTTTCGTCAATTAAATTAAGTATCTGCTGTGTTACCCAAGGATTAACACTACGGTATGTCTTTTACGTATTTGATACCCTGTTGCTTTTATTATCTCGTCTCGCAAAAATACCCGCTCGTCTTCTGCTTTCCCCTGTTCTAATCAATCGGTGCCTAATGCTACTTATGACCCCCGCCGCCCACATCCTCTGGTGATGTAGCTTATACAAGTCCCATCTCCACAGTTACCTACCTTTTTGCAGTTTCTTCAGCTTTTAATCTGTAACTCATAGCTAATTTCTGTGGAAATGTGTTGCAACTTATAATCTCGTTTCAAAATTTCCGTCTTACCATTACATTATCAATGTGAAACCTTCCGGTGTCTCCTGGTCTCTGCGATCTATACAACATTTTTTTTCTTAATTCTTAGGGAAGTTTAAATTATGTTCGTGCAAAATTCTACCAGGCAGCTTCCACCTTCGTTCCTCCTCCCTCCCCCTTCCCCCCCCAAAATCCCTATTCACTTGCAAATGTTTCGCCTCTTCTTTTTCCTACTATCGAATTCCATTACCTCGCAAAAACTAAATTTTCGTCTCCATAACTATTTGAATAATTTATTTACCTTTCATACATTTACTGTCTCTTCATAATCTGCGGTGTTAGTTGCATATAGACTTGTACTACTGTAGTGTGTGTTGACTTTGTGCCCATTTTTGTTACGATAATGCTTCTACTATGCTGTTCATTGCATCTTATTTGCATTCCTCATTTCCTATTCATTATTAAACCTATTCCTGTATTATATCAATTTGATTTTGTATTTAGAACGCTTTACACAACTGACCAGAAGTCCTGGTCCTACCACCACCATACTATACTAATTCCATTACATCTAGCTTCAAACTATCCATTTAAATGTTTCAGTTTTCTAATCTACCTGCACGATTAATGGATGTGACATTCCACGCTCCGATCCGTAGAGCGACAGTTTTGTTTCTCTTGATGACAATCTCCTGGGCATAGAAAAGGGACACTCTTGTACTTCCGGAATACTTTACCCAAGAGGTTGCCATCATCATTTAACCATACAATACAGTTGCATGGCCTACGGAACAATTAGGGCCGTAGTTTCCCCTTGCTTACAGCCGTTCGCAGTAACAACTCAATAAGGCATCTAGGTTGATGTTACAACGTCACATCTGTCGTTTATCCAGGCTTTTGCCCTTGCAACTACTGAAAATGCTGATGCCCCTCTTCAGGAACCACATGTTTGTCTGGCTGTACAACAGATACAAATGCCCCTCAATTGTGGTAGCCCCTGCTTTACGGCTATCTGTATTGCTGAGGCACACAAGCGACCCCAACAACAAGGTCCATGTTTCATGAGGGTGGAATGGGGAAGAGCTGTTATCAACGATGAGTCACCCCCTCCCCCCCGCCCCCCCCCCCTCCCCCGTAGTCGCACAATCACTAGACCTGCCGCTATTGCGTTAGCGATGCTTCAGTGGTCAAACCAGACTCTTCTTGAAGAGTTGACAGTGGCCGTGAACTTATGCCGTTGACGTCTTAAAGCAAGTGCACGCCTGCCTGGACATGAAGCCAATAAGTGACACTGGTTTCAAAGTTCTCATGTAATTAGTTCATAAGAAAAAATTCAGAATTGTTTTAATGCACCTCGTATTGACGAAAAACCACAAGTCGTTGAGTAATGCACTGTGTTACGTGTACTTTTTATTTCGTTTGGAAAGAGAAGTTTCATAACAGTACTAGATGTTTTATCTTATTTGTTTACTCATCAGTCTTCTGATGGGTTTGATGCGGCCGACCACGAATTCCACTCCTGTGCCAAACTTTTCATCTAAGAGTAGCATTTGCAATCTACGTCCTCAATTATTTGCTGGATGTATTCCAATCTTCTTCAGTTTTTACCTTCTACAGCTCCCTCTAGTACCACTGAAATCATTTTCTGATGTCTTAACAGAAGTCCTATCATCCTATCGCTTCTTCTTATAGCGATTGCCATATATTCTTTCCTCTCCGGAGAAAATATTTCTCCTTACCTTATCAGTCCAACTGATTTTCAACGTTCGTCTATACCAAAACGTTTTAAATGCTTAGATTCCCCTGTGGTCCGCTTTTTCCACAGTCGATGTTCTACTACCATACAATTTTGTCTAGAAACGTAGGTTCTCAGCAATTTCATCCTCAAATTACGTCCTATGTTTAATACTAGAAGACATATCTTGGTCAGGAATAGACTTTTTGATAGCGATAGTTTGCTTTCCATGTCGTCCTTGCTCCTCCGGTCATTGGTTACTTTGCTGCCTAGGTAGGAGAATTCCTTAACTTCATCCAATTCGTCACCATCAGTCCTGATGTTAAGTATCTCTCTGTTCATATTTATGCTACCTCTCATTACTTTCGTCATTTTTCGATTTACTCTCAATCCTCATTTTGTGCTAATTAGATTGTTCATTCCAGTCAGCAGACCCTGTAAATGTTCATCACTTTCATGGAGAATAGCAATCGCATTGAACTTTAAGTCCACTGCTGAACCTTTCTGTTACTTCCAGCATTAATTCTTCGATGTATAGATTGAACAGTAAGAGAGAGAGACTATGTCCTTGCCTTACACCCTTTTTAATAGAAGAACTTCGTTCTTCGTCTTCCACTCTTATTATTCTCCTGGCTCTTGTACATGACGCATATTACACGTTTCTCCCTACAGCTTACCCATATTCCACTCAGAATTTTGAACGTATTGCTCCATTTGAAATTGTCAATGCTTTTTCGAGGTAGACATATCCCATTAACGAGTCTTAATCTCTTTTAGTCTTTCTTCCATTATCAACCACAACGTCAAAACTGCCTCTCTGTTGTCTTTATCTTTTCTAAGGCCATACTTATCGTCATCTAAAAAATTTCCCCAATTTTGTCAGCTCTTGCCGTTTTCGGAACTGTGTGGATGATATTTCTCCGCATGTCAGATGGGATATCGCCATAATCATACATTCTACACACAAAAGAGAATAATCGTTTTGTGGCCACTTCCTCAACGAATTTAGAAATTTGGATAAGCTATCCCTTCTACCGTGTCTGATCTTAAGTCTTACAAAGCCCTTTTAAATTATGATACTGCATCCCCTATCTCTTCTTTATCGACTCCTGTTTCTTCTTCTACCGTATTAGGCAAATCTTCCTCTTCATATAAGTCTCCAGTGTGTTCTTTCCATCTATTTCCATCTATCTGGTCTCTCCTTTGCATTCCCATTGCACTCTTGGTGTTACCACCTTTCTTTTAATTTCACCGCGGGTTGCTTTGACTTTTCTATATGCTGAGTCAGTCCTCCCGACAGACATGTCTCTTTCGATTTCTTCACATTTTTCATGCATCCAATTCCTCTTAGCTACCCGATACTTCCTATTTATTTCGTTCCTCAGCGACTTGTATTTCTATATTCCTGAATTTTCCTGAACATTACCGTATTTCCTTATTTCATCGACCAACTGACGAAATGTATTTATTCTGTTACCAATTATTTCTTCGTAGTTACGTTCTTTGTACCTATGTTTTTGTTTCCAACTTCTGTGACTGTTTGTTTTAGAGATGTCCACTCCTCTTCAACCGAATTGAATTGTGGTAGTATCTGTAGCCTCAGAGAACTTCAAGCATATCTCTCTATGCATTAACGCCTCCGTATCCAACTTGTTTGCATATTTATTCTTCCTGGCTAGGCTCTTGAACTTCAGCCTACTCTCACCACCACTAAATTGTGATCTGAGTCTATATCTGCTGCTGGGTACGTCTTACAATTCAGTATCTGATTTACGAATCTCTGTTTGGCCGTAATGTAATTCATCTGGAATCTTCGCATATCACACAGCCTTTTCCATGTATACCTCCGACCCTTGTGATTTCTGAACAGAGTATTCGCTATTACTGGCTGAAATAAATTACAGAGCTCGATTAGTCTTTATCATATCTCATTCCTAGTACCAAGCCCATATTCTCCCTCAACTTTCTTCTATTCCTTCACGGATAACCACATTCCTGTTCCCCATGACTATTGTATTTTCATCTCCCTTTACGTACCAAATTACCTGTTCTGTACCCTCATATACTTTCTCGACCCTTCATGCCCCGGGGCCACCCTTCCTCCTCCTCCCCCTCCGCTGCCTGAGAAGCGATCCCCTTCTCAGGCGTCCATCGGGGAAACGTTCTGGACCCCGGCTTCCGAGGTCCAGCGTTCCAAAACGGACCTCGCGCGTGAGGACCTTCTTCGGGTCCAGCCCACCTTCCGCGTGCCTCATCGGCCTTCCAAGAGGGCCTCCAAGAAGAAATCTCTATCCCCCTCTCCACCCCTGCGCGTTTCGTCTGACGCTCCCTCCGTGAGTCGCTGCTCCCGGCCGTCCTCAGTGTCACTGGGACGCTCTGCTGCCAGGCGCTCAGCTGGTCTCTCGTCGGCGAATCATGCTGCCCCTCCTACGCAACCCGGGAAAGCGGCCGCCGCTGGCGACGACTCGATGGAACAGGATCCGCCTCCCGCCGGTTGTAGCGTTCTTCCCTCGACACCTGGCCCTCCGCGGCCGTCGAGGTGACCAGCTCTTCACCCGTTTCGTTCCCCCTCTTTTCTGACTAGCGATGGCTTTGTTACGTTGGAACATAAGAGGTATTCGATCTAATCGGGAGGCATTACAACTGCTCCTTCACCTGCACTGTCCGCTCGTCCTTAGCGAGGTGGCGCAGTGGTTAGCACACTGGAGTCGCATTCGGGAGGACGACGGTTCAATCCCGTCTCCGGCCATCCTGATTTAGGTTTTCCGTGATTTCCCTAAATCGCTTCAGGCAAATGCCGGGATGGTTCCTTTGAAAGGGCACGGCCGATTTCCTTCCACATCCTTCCTTCACCCGAGCTTACGCTCCGTCTCTAATGACCTCGTAGTCGACGGGACGTTAAACACTAATCTCCTCCTCCTCCTCCTCCGCTCGTCCTTGGTCTCCAGGAAACCAAGTTGCGCCGAACTGACCGTATTGCTTTTACCCACTATACCTCGGAGCGGTCTGACCTCCCCCTGTGGACGGGATTCCCGCTCACGGTGGGGTCATGTTGCTCGTTCGGGACGATGTATATTACCATCCCCTCCCATTGACCACCCCACTCCAAGCAATAGCTGTCCGTATTACTCTTTCTGCCATTACCTTTTCTGTTTGTACCATCTACACTCCATCGTCATCCACAGTTAGTCGGGCTGACATGACGCACCTGATTGTTCAGCTTCCTCCGCCGTTTTTATTGTTTGGCGACTTCAATGCCCATCATCCCCTTTGGGGCTCTCCTGCATCCTGTCAGGGGCTCCCTCTTGGCGGATGTCTTCAACCATCTCAATCTTGTCTGCCTCAATACCGGCGCCCCGACTTTCCTCTCGGACTCTACTCATACCTACTCACACTTGGACCTCTCGATCTGTTCTACCACTCTTGCCCGTCGGTTCGAGTGGTATGTTCTTTCTGACACCTATTCGAGCGACCACTTCCCCTGTGTGGTTCGTCTCGTGCACCACACCCCATCCCCACGTCCTTCGAGCTGGAACATACCGAAAGCTTACTGGGGACTTTACTCCTCCCTGGCGACCTTTCCGGACCACGATTTTCTCAGTTGTGACAGTCAGGTCGAATACCTCATGGCTGTTATCATCAAAGCTGCCGAACGTTCCATTCCTTGTACTGCCTCTTCTTCACGTCGCGTTTCTGTCCCCTGGTGGAATGAGGCTTGTCGAGATGCTATCCGTGCTCGACGACGTGCTTTACTCACCTTTCGCCGCCATCCTACGTTGGCGAATTGTATTGGATACAAACGACTCCGAGCGCAATGCCGTAGAGTCATCAAAGACAGCGAAAAAGCTTGTTGGGCCTCTTTCACCAGCTCCTTTAACAGTTTTACTCCCTCTTCTGTCGTCTGGGGTGGCCTGCGCCGGCTGTCGGGCATTATGGCCCACTCCTCGGTACCTGGCCTGACTTCAGGTGGTGAGGTCCTTGTTGATCCTGTGGATATCTCCAACGCCTTCGGCCGCTTTTTCGCGGAGATTTCAAACTCCGCCCGTTACCACCCTGCCATCCTTCCCAGGAAAGAGGCAGAAGAGGCTCGGCGACCTTCCTTCCACTCGTTGAATCTGGATAATTATAATGCCCCCTTTACTATGCAGGAACTCGAATGTGCACTTGCACTGTCCCGGTCCTCTGCTCCGGGGCCAGATGCCATTCACGTTCAGATGCTGGCACACCTTTCTCCGGCAGGCAAAAGCTTCCTTCTTCGTACCTACAATCGCGTCTGGACCGAAGGTCAAGTCCCCATGCGTTGGCGTGACGCCGTCGTTGTTCCTATACCCATACCTGGGAAGGATAGACACCTTCCTTCTAGTTACCGCCCCATTTCTCTTACAAGCTGTGTCTGTAAGGTGATGGAGCGCATGGTTAACGCTCGGTTAGTTTGGATTCTTGAATCTTGACGGCTACTTACCAATGTTCAATGCGGCTTTCGTCGCCGCCGCTCCGCTGTTGACCACCTTGTGACCTTGTCGACATTCATCATGAACAACTTTTTGCGAAAGCGCCAAACGGTCGCCGTTTTCTTCGATTTGGAGAAGGCTTATGATACCTGTTGGAGAGGAGGTATCCTCCGCACTATGCACAGGTGGGGTCTACGCGGTCGCCTGCCCCTTTTTATTGATTCCTTTTTAACAGATCGAAAGTTTAGGGTACGTGTGGGTTCCGTATTGTCCGATGTCTTTCTCCAGGAGAACGGAGTGCCTCAGGGCTCTGTCTTGAGTGTAGCCCTTTTTGCCATAGCGATCAATCCAATTATGGATTGCATTCCACCTAATGTCTCAGGCTCTCTTTTTGTCGATGACTTCGCGATCTACTGCAGTGCCCAGCGACTATGCCTCCTGGAGCGCTGCCTTCAGCGTTGTCTAGACAGCCTATACTCACAGAGTGTGGCAAATGGCTTCCGGTTCTCTGAAGAGAAGACGGTTTTCATCAACTTTTGGCGATATAAAGCATTCCTTCCGTCATCCTTACATCTTGGCCCCGTTGTTCTCCCATTCGTAGTTGAGCGCCCTTAAACTCCCCCCCCCCCCCCCCCAAAAAAAAAAAATCGACCCATCATCGACATCTTGCGACGTCGAGATGTATACATAAACTATCGTTCTCTTTACTGGTTTGCTGTCGATTGCGATGAGAACAACCCTATCACTGAACTTTTCACAAAAACACATCCTATGCCATACCTTCCTATTCATAACGAATCCTACTCCTCTTATATAATTTTTTTCTGCTGTTGATATTACCCTATACTTAAATGTCCAAGAATCTTTGTCTTCTTTCCATTTCAGTTCACTAACCTCCGCTATACCTAGTTTGAGCCTTTGCATTTTCCTTTTCTGTTTTTCTATCTTCCCTGCCACGTTCAGACTTCTGAAATTTCACGGCCCAACTCTAAGAACGTTATCCTTTCTTTGGCCTTTCTTTCATGGTCACCTCCCCCGTGGCAGCCCGCTCCCAGAGATCCGAATGGAGGTCTGTCGTGGACTCTCTCACCAATGGAGAAATTGTCATGACACGTTTTCAATTACAGGCCACGTGTCGTATAGATAAACGTTACGTGTCTTTAATGCAGTGCTTTTTATTGCCTTCTGCATCCTCATGCATTGCTGATTCTTCCACCTTTAGTAGCAGTTTCCCATCACAGGGGAAGCTAGTGTCCTAAACCTCTGTCCGCTTCTTCAACCCATATGACAAGGCCGTTGGCAGAATGATGATGAATTCTTATGGCAGAAGTCTTTGGCTGCCAATGACGATATTTACCCAAAATTTAAGCGGTGGCGGAGTTCGAACCTGGGACAGAGAATCTTTTAATTACTGATCAAAGAACTTACCCATAACCAGGGGTTGTTGTTGTTGTTGTTGTTGTTGTTATGGTCTTCAGTCCTGAGACTGGTTTGATGCAGCTTTCCATGCTACTCTATTCTGTGCAAGCTTCATCTCCCAGTAACTACTGCAACCTACATCCTTCTGAATCTGCTTAGTGTATTCATCTCTTTGTCCCCTCTACGATTTTTACCCTCCACGATGCCCTCCATTACTAAATTGGTGATCCCTTGATGCCTCAGAACATGTCCAACCAACAGATCCCATCTTCTAGTCAAGTTGTGCCACAAACTCCTCTTCTCCGCAATCCTATTCAATACCTCCTCATTAGTTATGTGATCTACCTATCTAATCTTCAGCATTTTTCCGTAGCACCAAATTTCGAAAGCTTCTATTCTCTTCTTGCCCAAACTATTTATCGTCCACGTTTCACTTCCATACTTTGCTACACCACATACAAATACTTTCTGAAACGACTTCCTGACATTTAAATCTATACTCGATGTTAACAAATTTCTCTTCTTCAGAAACGCTTTCCTTGCCATTGCCACTCTACATTTTATATACTCTATACTTCGACCATCATCAGTTATATTTCTCCCCAAATTAAAAAACTCCTTTACTACTGGCAGCGTCTCATTTCCTAATCTAATTCCGTCAGCATCACCCAACTTAATTCGACTACATTCCATTATCCTTGTTTTGTTTTTGTTGATGTTCATCTTATATCCTCCTTTCAAGACACTGTCCATTCTGTTCAACTGCTCTTCCAAGTCCTTTGCTGTCTCTGACAGAATTACAACGACATCGGCTACAGCCCCGTCTCACTCCCTTCCCAACCGCTGCTTCCCTTTCATGTCACCTGACTCTTATAACTGCCATCTGGTTTCTGTACAAATTGTAAATAGCCTTTCGCTCCCTGTATTTTACCCCTGCCACCTTGAGAATTTGGAAGAGAGTATTCCAGTCAACATTGTCAAAAGTTGTTTCTAAGTATACAAATGCTAGAAACGTAGGTTTGCCTTTCCTTAATCTAGCTTCTAAGATAAGTCGTAGTGTCAGTACTGCCTTACGTGTTCCAGTATTTCTACGGAATTCAAACTGATCTTCCCCGAGGTCGGTTCCTACTAGTTTTCCATTCGTCTGTAAAGAATTCGCGTTAGTATTTTGCAGCTGTGACTTATTAAACTAATAGTTCGGTAATTTTCACATCTGTCAACACCTGCTTTCTTTGGGATTGGAATTATTATATTCTTCTTGAAGTCTGAGGGTATTTCCCCTGTCTCATATATCTTGCTCACCACATGGTAGAGTTTTGTCAGGACTGCCTCTCCCAAGGCTGTCAGTAGTTCCAATGGAATGTTGTCAACTCCCAGGGCCTTGTCTCTACTCAGGTCTTTCAGTGCTCTGTCAAACACTTCACGCAGTATCATATATCCCATTTCATCTTCATCTACATCCTCTTCCGTTTCCATAACATCGTCAAGTACATCGCCCTTGTATAGACCCTCTATATACTCCTTCCACCTTTGTGCTTTCCCTTCTTTGCTTAGAACTGGGTTTCCATTTGAGCTCTTGATATTCATGTAAGAGGTTCTTTATTCTCCAAAGGTTTCTTTAATTTTCCTGTAGGCAGTATCTATCTTACCCCTGATGAGATAAGCCCCAACATCCTTACATTAGTCCTCTAGCCATTCCTGCTTAGCCATTTTGCGCTTCCTGTCGAACTCATTTTTGAGACGTTTGTATTCCTTTCTGCCTGCTTCATTTACTGCATTTTTGCATTTTCTCATTTCATCAATTAAGTCAATATTTCTTCTGTTACCCAAGGATTTCTAGTAGCCCTCGTCATTTTACCTACTTTATCCTCTGCTGCCTTCACTACTTCATCCCTCAAAGCTACCCATTCTTCTTCTACTGTATTTCTTGGCCCCATTCCTGCCATTTGTTCCCTTATGCTGTCCCTGAAACTCTTTACTACCTCTGGTTTGGTCAGTTTATCCAGTTCCCATCTCCTTAAATTCCCACCTTCTTGCAGTTTCTTCAGTTTTAATCTACAGTTCATAACCAATAGACTGTGGTCAGAGTCCACATGTGCCCCTGGAAATGTCTTACAGTTTAAAACCTGGTTCCTAAATCTGTCTTACCATTTTATAATCTGTAACCTCTCAGTATCTCCAGTCTTCTTCCCTGTATACAACCTTCTTTTATGATTCTTGAACCAAGTGTTAGCTATGATTAAGTTATGCTCTGTGCAAAATTCTACCAGGTGGCATCCTCTTTCATTTCTTCTCCCCAATCCATATTCACCTACTACGTTTCCTTCTCTCCCTTTTCCTACTACCGAATTGCAGTCACCCATGGCTTAAATTTTCGTCTCCCTATCCAGGGGTATGAGTTTTAAATTCAAAAATGGTGTTATTATGTCTTACAATGTGGCCTCTCAGTTTGTCTTCTTTTGTGAATGTGCAGCCAGGACCATCTGTTATCCTGTACTCTTATCAGAAACTCTTCATTGGTACTTCTATCTCTCCAGCTGAGCTTCAGTGTGCCTCCATCAAATCTGCAGGTCTTCTACATTTCCTCTGTTTTGTTTTCCTGTTGTCGAAGATTCACATCCATGTAGGACCAAACCATAAATTCTCTCATGGACCTGTCCTTTGTTTTCAAAGTGGTGTTCTTGTTGGTAAGTCACCTCTTTCTCAAGTTAAATGAAATTTTGCCCCCTGTTTTCTCCCCACAATGTCTCTCCAGCCTTTATAACCCCTTTGAAGTCCTACTTGGTAAATTGTTCTAACTCCTTTCCTGTGTGCTGTAAAACAGCTATTTCACATCACATTTGAATTCCAATCTCGCCCAGGAATTAAGAACAGCATGGGTCACACACTTCACTCACATCAGAGGGAACGGGTGTCGGCAAGTCAGCAGACGCAGTGCCATGTCTTGGTTAGGTGGATGCACGACACAGTGAAGAGCAGTCGGTGGTATGACTGGGAAGCAGCAATAACTTAATTCCAGCGCCATTATCAGGAGGAGCATCTGTGCTTAACTGCGTTAGGGCAGCACCTGGCCACGTGTGCCATGTTGCCTGGGTTAGTTTACATCCTGGGGTTTCTGGCTCTGGGAGTTTCCCACCGAACAGTGGTGCTTGCACATGCAGTTTGCGGTTGGCTACAGTCGTTGGCAGCAACTGCACTTGATGTTGTTGCTGTAGTCACCCCGAAGCAGTGTGGATCCAAAGTCCAGATGACCTGTACGTTGAGGACAGCGTGAGTTGGAGATGCGGAACGGGAGTGGCCACTTGGACTAGTAACCAGTGGTGTGCTGGTTGGTGCGCTTGCCGGACTTTCCTTGCTTTGGCGTGGCTGTCCCATGGAGATACTGTGGTTCTCGTGTTTCGGAACACGATGTTTGAATCAGAGCCCGCCAGTGGAAGCCAACACACCCCGAAGGGGCTTGATAGAGCCACCTGGAGGCCGCAAGACAGTGGCCTTGCGAAAAGTCATCTCCAATATGGTCTACTGTTAACATGAGGCATCGTTTGGCTAAAGCAGCAGATGATGTTTGCCTCTCTACGAAAAAAGAAAGAAAGGTAGATTGGATTTAACGTCTCATCCAGACCGAGGTCATTAGTGACGGTGTATACCGAGAGGATACACCAGCTAGGAGCCAGGAGGTTTTCCCTTATGACAATTGGAAGGGAAAGCATATGCATGACTTCAGCCACTTCGCTGAGCTGATATTTGAGTATGTGGTGACATTCCCAAGGTTTTTAATTCACGAGACACAACGGGATCGCTATAGGGCCTGTAATTTGAAGAGCAGTGTCTTGTATAAGTGGACTGCATTTTGATAAAACAAATCGAAGTATGTGTGGCATGTACATTTTAAAGCATTTAATTGTCTAAGGAATTGCATTTTAGTGTCAACTCTGTGTGATTCTCCTTGCATTTCTATGTACCTTAATAACTGATTTATGATTGTATTTGTTGACCGTAGATTGTGTATGTTGTCCTTGTTGTCTGTCCGTGTTCACATAATGCGTTGGTCATAGTGGGGTGCCTTCGTGTTACCTTGTCGACTAGTTCGTGTTTTGCTGGTTGTACTGAGTAACCCTTTTGTTAACTTATTTTTCTTGATAGTAGGTTAAGATATCTGGTTGTATCTTCATTGGAGCCTCTTTAAGGCCTTAGTGTTATTGTAGGGCGGGAGCTTATTATTGTGAATTTTATGTTATTGTATTTGGTGTTAAGTCATTTGGAAAACTGAGTGCTTACCGCCGGTTCCTTTTGTACTATGAATATATTCTGACAACTGTATAATTGTACCGCTAATAAAATCAAAATTATAGTTCGTTATGTCAGCACTTGCATAATCCCCAGCCAAATTCCATTCCCATTGAAACCTGTTGCCTCACTGACAACTCTGGTTTTTAGAGATTCGTACCATACTGTAGCTCATTCTCGCACTATACTAGTTACAGAAAATACTTTCCATGGTGATGAGAACCTTCTGTAAACATTCTGTCTCTGTGACCACAGTAGTGTCGTCCGCATTTCACAGCACATCTGTTTTCTGTCCATTTAATTCCCAACTCAGCTGTTTCCCCCCAGGGGGTCCACAACTCTTTTGTGGATACGTGCGTAGCGAGCACCGGACCCCGAGCTAATGTGGCCTTCCTTCCTTTCCGGTCTGCATACCTTCCCTTTCCGCATCCTTCCCCATCCCCCATCTTCGCCCCCCCCCCCTCACCTCTGGCTCTTTCCTTCCCTTTCTCCCCCTCTGGGAGTATGGTTTGCGCCTACGTCCAGGGACGGATGCTTGTAAATGTACCCCATTCTTCGCCTTCCTTGCTTGTATGTCTTCATCCTTCCTTTGTCCTTCTCTTTTCCTTACCTCTTCTCTTTACCCTTTTCTCCGCTGCGGCGTTTGAGACCTCTCTTCTTTCCTTTCCCTTTCTCTTTCTTCCTCCCTGTGCATGTCTGAAGGCCAACCCACACACTTCCATGCGTAGCCGGTGACGGGGTAACGCGTAATTCCCTGCCCCGGGTAGACAGGTAGGACACGTATGTACCCCCTGGTAAAGGCCAGGCCCAGGGAGGGGTGATTACCCGAGCTGATACCTTCCGAAAATGCCGATTGGTCCCTCCGTCCGTTTGTCGGGAGGTGTGACCTGAGGTGTGAACAATCACCTAAGGTGGGAGTGCCCTCAGAGAGGGCCGCCACAAGGGAGGAGCGCCCCATCGGAGACGCCGGTAATCATGGGGGATTCTTCCGCAATGGTTTCCTCACCTTCCACTATGTCTGCTCACAAACGTAAGTTCACTGAGTCTCAGCCACAGTCAGTTCTTCCATCGTTGCCACAGTTCCTTGCTGTTTCTCGGTCTGACGAAGGTCACGACTTCTCCACGGTCAACCCATTCATTATTCAGAAATGTGTCGACGCAATTGCAGGTCCTGTAAAGTTTTGTTCCAGATTATGGAATGGCACCCTGTTGTTAGAAACGGTCAGTGCCCTCCAGGCACAAAAATTGCTGCGTACCTCACTACTACACACCTTCCCTGTCCAGGTGGAACCGCACCGTACTTTAAATTCCTCACGTGGAGTCGTTTATACACGCTCCCTCGATGGATTGTCTGACGAAGAAATTCAGCACTACCTGTCTGACCAGGGCGTAACGGCTGTTCATAGGGTTATGGAAAGGGTTGACACGAACATCATTCCAACCCGCACTGTCTTCTTGACATTTGACAAAGTTCAACTCCCATCGAAAATCAAAGCAGGCTATGAGATAATTTCCGTTCGCCCTTACGTCCCAAACCCTACGCGTTGCTATCGGTGTCAGCGGTTCAGTCACACCAGCCAGTCCTGTTCCAATCCGGCCAAATGTGTTACGTGTGGCAAGGATGCCCATGATGGTGCTTGTCCACCTCCATCCCCTCGCTGCATCAACTGTATGGGTGACCACGCTGCTTCCTCTCGAGATTGTCCCATTTTTAAGGACGAAAAGCTCATACTGGAAATTAGAGTAAAGGAAAAGGTGTCGACCTTTGCTGCTCGAAAATTATTCGCCAGTCGACAGCCCACCGTGCCTCAGAAAGGAAAATACAGCACTGTCCTTGCTTCTCCTCGGCCAACAAAGGAGGCGGCCACGCAGACTTGCGACCTCACCTTTAGTGACACTGTCGTCAGATCGGCCAGCGCAAAGATCGACTGTTCAACATCACCACTTTCGCCTGCCCACTCTCTGGCTCACCCTTCGTCGAGTTCTGCTAAATCTCGAGCCCAAAAGTAAGACACCAAGACTTCGAAAAAAGAGCATACTCGTGAAGAGCTTTTACGTACGGCAACTTCCCAACCATCGGTTCCTCCTTTCTCTAAACATCATACTTCCAAGAAGGCTACAAAGAAACCCAGTTCCTCTCCTACTCCGCCAAGGCGTGTCCCATCTACAGCACCACCTGGCGGAAATCGCCCTCGGCCGTCTTCTGTGTCGTCGAGGCACACTGCTGGCGGCCGATCAACTGGCCGATCGCTGGTGGCAGGAGCTGCTCCTGACCAACCTATGGATCAGGATCTTCTGCCTTCGGCTGAATGCCATTCCATGCTATCGGTCGCAAGCTCAGAGCAGTCGTTGACAGCGTCCTTGGTCACATTCCTCTTTTTTCTGTTCACCCTATGTCCATCATCCACTGGAATATCCGTGGTATTCGAGCCAATCGGCATGAATTGTCGATCCACTTACGATCCTACTCGCCGGTCATCTTCTGTCTTCAGGAAACAAAGCTGCGTCCCCATGACCGCTTTGTTCTCCCTCATTTTCAGTCCGTCCGATATCCCCCTTGCGGGTCCGGGGGTTAGAATATGCCCGAGGTCTTCCTGCGCGTCGTAAGAGGCGACTAAAAGGAGTCCATCCCCCTCAAGGGGGTAGTTAGCGCCTGCGTCCGGAGACAGCCGGTCCCACGACATATATTTGTGGTCTTTTTGGTTTTTCACTTCTCATTTCCTCCTCCTTTGGTAGGTTCCTTTCTTTGTTCTTCTCCATCTCACTGTCTTCCTTACTCTTTCCCTTGCCTTCTTCTCCTTGCCTTCTTCTCCTTGCCTTCTTCTCCTTGCCTTCTTCTCCTTGCCTTCTTCTCCTTGCCTTCTTCTCCTTGCCTTCTTCTCCTTGCCTTCTTCTCCTTGCCTTCTTCTCCTTGCCTTCTTCTCCTTGCCTTCTTCTCCTTGCCTTCTTCTCCTTGCCTTCTTCTCCTTGCCTTCTTCTCCTTGCCTTCTTCTCCTTGCCTTCTTCTCCTTGCCTTCTTCTCCTTGCCTTCTTCTCCTTGCCTTCTCTGGTTTCCGCCTCGGCGTTTGAGACAGTCTGTCCTCTCTCTCCCTCTCTCTCTTCTTTTTCTTCTTCTTCCTTCCTGCCTGTGCGCGCCTGAAGGCCGACCCACGCGTTCGCACGCATAGCCGGTGACAGTGTAACGCGTAATTCCCCGCCCTGGGTAGACAAGTAAGGCACGCACGTACCCCCTGGTAAAGGCCAGGCCCAGGGAGGGGTGATTGCCTGAGCTGATACCTTCTGACCAAGCCGATTGGTCCCTCCGTCTGTTTCTCGGGAGGTGTGACCTGAGGTGTAAACATTCACCTAAGGCGGGAGTGCCCTCTGAGAGGGTCCCCACAAGGAAGGAGCGCGGCATCGGAGACGCTGTCATTCATGGGGGATTCCCCAGCAATGGATCTCTCTTCTTCTCTCTCGACGGCAACATGACCAGCCCCCAGTGACAAAAGTACTACCGCCTACCACACAGTTCCTCGTCATTTCTCGATCTGAGGACGGAAAGGATTTTTCCTCTCTCAACCCTTTCGTTATCCAGAAGGGCGTAGATGCCATAGCCGGTACTGTTAAGTCTTGTACGAGGTTGCGTAATGGTACCTTGTTACTCGAAACTGAGAGAGCTTTTCAGGCACAGAAACTGCTTCAAGCCACACTCCTGTACACGTTCCCTGTCCGGGTGGAGGCTCACCGAACTTTGAATTCGTCTTGTGGTGTGGTCTATACTAGATCCCTCGATGGATTGACTGACGACGAGATTCAATCCTTCCTCGCTGAGCAGGGCGTGACGGCTGTCCATAGGGTCATGAAGAAGGTCAACCATGACCTTGTACCGACCCGGACACTTTTCTTGACCTTTGATAGTGTTAAGCTGCCATCGCGCATCAAGGCGGCCTACGAGGTTATTTCTGTTCGCCCCTATGTCCCGACATCCTACGCGCTGCTACCAGTGTCAGCGGTTCAATCACACTCAACAGTCTTGTTCCAATGCAGCTAAATGTATCACTTGTGGCAGGGATGTCCATGAGGGTGACTGTCCACCTCCGTTTCCTTGTTGTGTGAACTGTCGGGGTGACCATGCAGCATCCTCCCGCGACTGTCTCGTCTATAAGGAAGAACGCTGTATCCAAGAAATTCGGGTCAAAGAGAAAGTGTCCACCTCGGCTGCTCGCAAGCTGTTGGCTAGTAGGAAGCCCACGCTGCTCCCAGCGGGGAAATAAAGTACTGCCCTCACCTCTCCTCGGACTACCAGGGAGACATGCGACCTGACCTTCAGCACCACGGTCGTCCGTTCGGCCAGTGGTAAAATCGCGCGGTCGACGTCTCCTCTTCCTCCCATCACCCCACAGACACCAGCCCCTTCATCAGCTTCTGCTAAGACGAAGACCCAGAAGTCAGATGCACGGGCCTTCAAGAAGGAACCGTCCCGTGCAGACTTCCTACGTGCCTCGACCTCCCAGCCATCGACTGGTACTTCCACCAAACGACCTTCCAAGAAGGCTCATAGGAAGCACAGTTCTCCTTCTCCGCCACGGCGCATTTCTTCTCCTGCGCCACCCAGCGGTTGCTGCCCCAGGCCGTCATCTGATTCGCCTGGCCGCACCGCTGGTAGCCGAACATCTGGCCGTTCACCGGCGGAGGAAGCTCCCCCTCCCGGCCATCTTACCAAGATGGCCGATGAACCTATACAACCAATGGACGATGACTGTCCGCCTACTGATAGCGGCGGCAGTACTCGCTCGAAGCCAGGCCCTCAGCGGCCTTCGGGGTGACCCCTTCATTCATCTTCCTTTTCTTCTCACGATAGCACTTATTCACAGGAATATTCGCAGCATTCGCTCCAATCGAGAGGACTTGAAGTCGCTGCTACGCTTGCACCATCCGCTCGTCGTAGCCCTCCAGGAAACGAAGCTATGCCCATGCGATGAAATTGCCTTGGCACATTATACCTCTGTGCGTTTTGACCTACCCCCTGTGATAGGTATCCCGGCTCATGGAGGGGTTATGTTGCTGGTCCGGGATGATATTTACTACGATCCCATCACATTGCACACTGGCCTGCAGGCAGTTGCCATCCGAATTACTCTCCCCACTTTTACATTTTCCATTTGTACCGTTTATACTCCATCGTTGTCTGCCGTTACCAGAGCAGACGTGATGCAACTTATTGCTCAGCTACCTGCACCATTTTTGTTAACTGGAGACTTCAATGCCCGCCCGAGGGGCTCCCTGTTAGCAGACCTTTTCAACCAGCTCAATCTTGTCTGCCTCAATACTGGCGACCCTACTTTTCTTTCGGACACATGTCACACCTATTCCCATTTAGACCTCTCTATATGAACTCCCCAACTTGCACGCCAGTTCGATTGGTATGCACTTTCTGATACATATTCGAGCGACCACTTCCCGTGTGTTATCCATCTCCTGCAGCATACCCCCTTTCCGTGCTCATCTAGTTGGACCATCTCCAAAGCAGACTGGGGGCTCTTCTCTTCCATGGCGACCTTTCAGGATCAAACCTTCACAAGCTGCGATAGTCAGGTCGCACACCTCATGGAAGTCATTCTCACTGCTGCTGAATATTCAATCCCCCACCCTACTTCTTCTCCACCTCGCGCACCGGTCCCCTGGTGGACCGCAGCATGTAGGGACGCTTTACGTGCTCGTCGACGTGCTTTACGCACCTTTAAACGCCACCCTACAGTGGCGAATTGTATCAATTATAAACGATTACGTGCACAGTGTCGTCGCATTATTAAAGAAAGCAAGAAAGCCAGCTGGGCTGCTTTCACAAGCACCTTCAACAGTTTCACTCCTTCTTCTGTTGTCTGGGGTAGCCTGCGCCGGCTATCTGGCACTAAGGTCCGCTCACCAGTTTCTGGCTTGACGGTCGCGAATGACGTCCTTGTGGCCCCTGAGGATATCTCCAATGCCTTCGGCCGCTTTTTCGCAGAGGTTTCGAGCTCCGTTCATTACCACCCTGCCTTCCTCATCCGCAAACAGGCAGAGGACGCTAGGCCACCTAACTTCCGCTCCTCGAATCGTGAAAGTTATAATGCCCCTTTCACCATGAGGGAACTCGAAAACGCACTTGGTCGATCACGGTCCTCCGCTCCAGGGCCTAATTCTATTCATATTCAGATGCTGAAGAACCTTTCCCCTGCGGGTAAATGTTTTCTTCTTCGTACTTATAATCGCATCTGGATTGAGGGACATGTTCCCGCATGCTGGCGCGAGTCTATTGTTGTCCCGATCCCTAAGCCGAGGAAGGACAAGCACTTGCCTTTCAGTTATCGACCCATCTCGCTTACCAGCTGTGTCTGTTAAGTGATGGAACGAATGGTTAACTCCCATTTGTTTTGGCTGCTGGAGTCTCGACGCCTACTTACCAATGTACAATGTGGATTTCGTAGGCGCCGCTCTGCTGTTGACCATCTGGTTACTTTGTCGACCTTCATTATGAATAACTTCTTGTGGAAGCGCCCGACCGCGGCTGTGTTCTTTGATTTGGAGAAGGCTTAAGACACTTGTTCGAGGGCGGGCATTCTCCACACCATGCATACATGTAGCCTTCGCGCTCGCCTCTCTCTTTTTATTCGTTCCTTTTCAATGGATTGACAGTTCAGGGTACGTGTGGGTTCTGTCCCGTTGGACACCTTTCGCCAGGAGAATGAGGTGCCACAGGGCTCAGTTTTGAGCGTCGCTCTCTTCGCCATAGCGATCAATCCAATAATGGATTGCCTCCCAGCTGATGTATCAGGCTCCCTTTTCGTGAACGATTTTACCATCTATTGCAGCGCGCAGTGTACCTGTTTCCTGGAGCGCTGTCTTCAGCGTTCTCTTGACCGTCTTTACTCCTGGAGTGTCGCCAATGGCTTCCGTTTTTCTGCCGAGAAGACGGTCTGTATTAACTTCTGGCGCTATAAAGAGTTTCTCCCATCGTCCTTACGACTTGGTCCCGTTGCTCTCCCATTCGTGGAGACAGCAAAATTTTTAGGTCTTACATTTGACAGGAAACTTAGCTGGTCTCCACATGTCATATTTGGCTGCCCGTTGTACCCGTTCACTAAATGTCCTCCGCATTCTCAGTGGTATGTCGGGGGGAGCGGATCGAACCGTCCTACTTCGCCTATATCGGTCGATCGTCCGCTCCAAGCTGGATTATGGGTGCTTCGTATACTCCTCTGCACGGCCATCCATCTTACGCCGCCTCAACTCCATACAACCCCCATACAACATCGGGGTTTACGACATGTGATCGGAGCGTTTTATACTAGTCTCGTCGAGTCTTCTTGCTGACGCTGGTGAATTGCCACTCACCTACCGGCGCGATATACTGCTTTGTCGGTATGCCTGTCGGCTACTGTCAATGCCCGACCACCCGCCTTATCGTTCCTTTTTTGACGACTCTCTCGATCGTCAATACGGGTTGTATGTCTCTGCCCTGCTACCCCCTGGAGTTCGCTTTCGTCGCCTCCTTCGACACCTTATTTTTTCACTCCCTGCAACCTTTGTAGTGGGCGAGAACCACACGCCACCTTGGCTCCAGGCTCAGGTTCGCGTTCACCTTGACCTCACCTCGCTCCCAAAGGAGGTTAGCCCCGGTTCAGTGTACCACTCCCGTTTTGTCGAACTTCGTTCGAAGTTCATTAATATGACCTTCATTTATACAGATGGCTCTAAGACCAATGACGGGTTCGGGTGTTCTTTTCTTGTCGGGGCACAAAGTTTCAAATACCGGCTCCATGGCCATTGTTCGGTCTTCACAGCTGAGCTCTTTGCCTCCTACCAGGCTGTTCTTTACATCTGCCGCCACAGACATTCTGCATATCTCATCTGCTCCGATTCCCTGAGCGCCATCCAGAGCCTCAGTGATCTGTACCCGGTTCACCCTTTCGTGCACCGGATGCAACGCTCTCTTTAGCAGCTGGTGGACGTCGGTTCTCCAGTTAGCTTTATGTGGGTTCGTGGCCATGTCGGTATCTCTGGGAACGAAGCTGCAGATGCCGCGGCCAAGGCTGCGGTCCTCCAGCCTCGGACAGCTTCTTGTTGTGTCCCTTCGTCAGATTGTAGCAGGGTCATTTGTCGGCGCATTTTATCGCTGTGACATGCCGATTGGGCTGCACTTACAGACAACAAGCTTCGGGCCTTGAAACCTCTTCCCGCGACTTGGACGTCCTCCTCACGCCCTTCTCGGCGTGAGGAGGTAGTTTTGGCCCGGTTACGAATTGGACGCTGCCGGTTCAGCCATCGCCATCTGCTGACGGCTGCGCCGGCGCCGTTCTGCCCATGTGGTCACTTGCTGACGGTCCGCCACATTTTAACGTCCTGTCCGGATTTTAACACACTGCGTCTTGATCTTGGCCTGCCATGTACTCTAGATGCCATTTTAGCGGATGACCCACGAGCAGCTGCTCGCGTACTTCATTTACCAACTTGACAACCCTCTCTAAGGACATTTGATTATGCCGTTTTTTTTAATCCTATGCCTTTCAGTCTGTCTTTTATCGTGTTTTCCGTTTCGTTGCTGTTTTAAACTTGTGACTCGCGGTGCATTCCTAACGTAGTCTGGGCGCTAATGACCGTTGAAGTTGTGCGCCCTAAAACCACAAAAAAAAAAAGGCCGTTCGATATGATCTCCCCCCTGTTGAAGGCACTCCAGCACATGGAGGACTCATGATTCTTCTCCATGAAACTCTCCATTATCACCCAATCCATTTAAACACTTCCTTCCAAGCTGTCGCCGTCCGTCTTTCCCTTTCCGGATACACGTTCTCTCTTTGTACTGTATACATTCCATGGTCCACACCAATGGCACGAGCTGATCTCCTTCATCTTCTTGGTCAGCTTCCACCCCCATATTTGCTGGTTGGGGACTTCTATGCCCACTACCCGCTTTGGGGATCTCCACATCCTTGTCCACGTGGTTCAGTATTGCTAGACGTCTTCCACCAAGCAGATCTAGTTTGCCTCAACACTGGGGTCCCTACATTTTTGTCTGCCTCCACGACAAATTTATCTCATTTGGACCTTGCGGTCGGTACTGTTCTGCTAGCTCGGCGCTTCGAATGGTTCGCCCTTGATGATACACAATCGAGTGACCACTTTCCATGTGTCGTTAGACTGCAGCCTCAACTGCCCTACAGCGACGCTGGAAGTTTGCCCAAGCCGATTGGACACTTTTTTCGTCTCTAGCGACATTCGATGACCGTCACTTTCCCAGCGTCGACGATGAGGTCACACATATTACCGACGTTATTCTTACAGCTGCGGAACATTCAATACCACGCACCTCCGAATTGCCCCGGCGCCCCCCAGGTCCTTGGTGGAACGAGGCATGCCGTGATGCAATACGTGAGCGGCGACGTGCTCTCCGCGTTTTCCGCCACCATCCTACTTTGGCCAACTGTATCCGCTATAAGCAGTTCCGAGCGCGATGCCGTCGTGTCATCCGCGATAGCAAGAAGGCAAGCTGGAAATTCTTTATTAGCTCATTTAACACCTTCACTCCCTCCTCGGAAGTTTGGGGTCGGCTTCGACGGTTCTCAGGCGCGCCTAGTTTCTCCCCGGTCTCTGGGCTCACTGTCGCGCATGACACATTAGTGGACCCCGTCGCAATTTCTAACTCGTTGGGTCAGCACTTTGCTGAGATTTCGAGCTCTTCAAATTACCCCCCAGCGTTTCTCCCGAAGAAACGTGCAACGGAAGTGCGACCTCTTGCTTTCTCCTCTCAAAATCGCGCAAGCTACAATACTGTTTTCTCATTGCGGGAACTCCAACATGCACTCTCATCTTCTCGCTCCTCCGCCCCAGGACCGGATGGTATCCACGTCCAAATGTTCCTGCATTTATCAACCCATAGTCGGCGGTACCTCCTTCGCCTTTACAATCGAATTTGGACCGACAGTACTTTTCCCAGACGATGGCGGGAAGCTATCGTCGTTCCTGTTCCGAAACCTGGAAAGGACAAACATCTCCCCTCTAGCTATCGCCCCATTTCTCTCACGAGTAGTGTCTGTAAGGTTTTCGAGCGTATGGTGAATTACCGTTTAGCATGGTGGCTGGAATCCCGCAGTCTTTTAACACCTGCCCAATGCGGATTCCGAAAGCATCGTTCTGCAGTTGACCATCTTGTTACTCTCTCCACTTACATCATGAACAATTTTCTCCGGAAACGCCAAACAGTAGCAATATTTTTTGATCTGGAGAGAGCATACGATACCTGTTGGAGGACAGGCATCATCCGCACACTGATCTCTTGGGGCTTTCGAGGTCGGCTGCCCCTTTTTCTTCGCGAATTTATGGCAGAGCGCACATTTAGGGTGCGGGTGCACGCTACTCTCTCCCGTACTTTCTCCCAAGAAAACGGGGTACCCCAGGGCTCTGTGCTGAGTGTTGTACTGTTTGCCATTGCCATCAATCCAATTATGGATTGTCTCCTTCCTGATGTCTCGGGCTCCCTCTTTGTGGACGATTTTGCGATCTACTACAGCTCTCAACGGACCAGCCTTCTTGAACGACGTCTTCAAGTATGTCTCGATCGCCTCCACTCTTGGAGCATCGAAACCGGCTTCCGTTTTTCTCACAGTAAGACCGTTTGTGTTAATTTTTGGTGACGTAAGGAGTTTCTTCCGCCCTCCTTACATCTAGGCCCTGTCAACCTTCCGTTTTCAAACGTCGCTAAATTCTTGGGTCTTATATTTGACAGAAAACTGTGCTGGTCCTCCCACCTTTCCTATCTTTCGGCTCACTGTCTGTGATCCCTTAACACCCTACGTGTCCTGAATGGTACCTCCTGGGGAGCGGACCGAGTGGTCCTTCTCGGCCTCTATCACGCCTTAGTGCGCTCGAAATTGGACTATGCAAGCATAGTCTACTCCTCTGCTCAGCCGTATATTCTTCGGCCTCTCGACTCTATCCACCATCGTGGATTACGTTTAGTGTCTGGAGCCTTTTACACCAGCCCTGTGAAAAGCCTTTATGCTGAGACTGCTGAACCTCCGCTGCCCAATCGGCGAGCAGTCCTTCTGAGTCGTTACGCTAGCCATCTGTCTTCCATGCCTGCTAATCCAGCCCATGACCTTTTTTTTCGACGCCTGCTTTGATGTAGTGTATACATGCCGCCCCTCCTCCCTACTACCACCGGGAGTCCGCTTCCATCAACTGCTCCATTCTCTTTCCTTCCGCTTTCCTAAAACCTTCTTGACATCTTGGGGTACAGCACCGCCTTGGCTCCGTCCCCGGATCTGCCTGCTCCGTGACCTTTGTCGATTTCCCAAGGATGGTACCCCTTCACTTGTTTATCGTCGGGCATTTGCTGCTCTATGTGCACAAATGACGGAAGCCACATTTATCTTCACCGACGGCTCGAAAACATCGTTAGGTGTAGGGAGTGCCTATATTGTTGGCGACACCCCAAATCACTTTCAGCTTCCCGACCAGTGTTCGGTTTATACTGCGGAGCTTTACGCTGTTCTCCAGGCTGTCCACTACATCCGCCGCCTTCAGCGGATACAGTACGTTATCTGCTCAGATTCTCTCAGCTCTCTCCTCAGTCTCCAAGCTCTTTATCCTGTGCACCCTCTGGTCCACCGGATTCAGGACTGTCTGCGCTTGCTCCACCTGGGGAGCGTCTCGGTGGCGTTCCTCTGTCTCCCGGGACACGTTGGTATCTGTGGAAATGAGGCGGCCGATATTGCAGCCAAGGCTGCAGTCTCTCTTCCTCGTCCAGCTATTCAATCGATTCCCTTCACCGATCTACGGAGCGTTCTATGCCGACGTGTTGTTCATTTATGGCACACGCATTGGTCGACACTTACCCATAATAAATTGCAGGACATGAAAGCTCTTCCTTGTGCTTGGACCTCTTCCTCCCGAACGCGTCGTCGGGAGGAGGTAATTTTAACTAGACTCCGGATAGGGCACTGTCTTTTTAGCGATCGATATCTTTTAAGCGGCGATCCTTCCCCACTCAGTCCCCACTGCTCTCAGCTGTGGACGGTAAGACACCTTTTAATTGAGTGCCCCTATTTTAATCCGTTACGCTCCCGTCTACAGCTATCGCCTGATATATCGTCGATTTTAGCAGATGAGACGCGCCCAGCCGACCGCGTTCTCAAGTTTATTAGTGCCAGTGAAATGACGTCAGTCATTTGAAGCTTTTTTTGGGGACAACTAACCCCTTTCTGTAGTGGATTTTTAAGCCTTCCTTCTGCTTTTAGTTTCTCCAATTTTATGACTTTCGTTCTCATTGCTGCTGGTTTTCAATTTCGGTTTTTTACTGTTACCTAAGTCACGGACCGGGCGCTAATGACCATTGAAGTTTTGCGCCCTTAAACCAAAACAAAACAAAAAAAACTCTGCTGTTCCGCGAAACTGTTCTATACCTTGCTGGATGCAAGGACTGAATTCAAGAGGAGAGAGAGTGCACGCCTTTCTATCTGTTTCTTCTCGTTCCTTCGAAAATTCCTAAGCAAAGTCACTTCTTTCGTATAGAAACTGGGTAGTATCTGAAATGCCTGGGCTAACAGGACAGAGCGGATTAGGTTGTGGAAAGGGGCCATAATAAGTTGCTGTCAGTTGCACTCAACAGACCAACTTTATTCATCAACACACAATATTACAACAAGGATGCAAAACACTCAAAACTTAAATCGACCTCCTTCCATTAACCTAAGATCGGCTGAAGGCCACACTCAAAATCCAAGACAGAAACCCTGCATCTGCACCTACATCCATATTCCGCAAGCCATCTGACGGTGTGTGGCGGAGAGTACTTTGAGTACCTCTATCGGTTCTCCCTTGCCTAAGCTAGAAATTAAATACAAGGTTCTTCTGGATGTTTCACCCCAGAATATTTTCTAAATCTTCAATCTAAACAGGCTGAAGGCCTTAGCAATTTAATTTTAATGGCACTTGGTTGTAGGCCGCTTATTGTGCAATAAGGAGAGTTTCAATTAAAAGGCCTTACCTTAAAACATTTCATTCAAAATTCGGCTGAAGGCCCCATACAAAAGCATAAAAATCTTATGCTTTAAGGGCAAGACAAGAACATTAATTTAATTTAGGCTCCATATAAAGAATAACAATCTCATTCCTTACGGACAAGACAAGAACATTAATTTAAGAGATACTGATACTCGGCTGAAGGCCACACATCAACCAAATAACTAAAACACAAACAGGGCAATTACTATGTAACACACAAGGAACGGGGCACAGAAGTTTCCAAGGGTCGACCTGGAATTGTAACACTGACGCCCATTTTGTTGATACAGGCAGCCCGTCCAACGATATCTTAATTTAAAGGCAACCCAAACGACAGTCAGTCGACCGACCAATCAACAAAATCAGTTCCGCTCCACGCAACCAGAAAAATGACCTCAACATTTCGATGCAACGACACACAATATTGGCGCCCACAACGACCAACAACACCCCAACTGTCGAACTACACGCCGCGCTGGACAGCAACAACACGACGAGGAAAATACAATGCCGAAAATTACATCAACGACCAGGGCAGATAACCGGAAAGTCAATGGTCACAAGGCAGAAAATACCGCTGGTCAACTTCAACAACAGGGAATAAATTAAGTTAAACTCCACACAAAGACGGCTGGAATCTTGGCCGACTTGAATACACACACGTTGTTGCTCGCGGGAGTGTCCCAAAAGTGACAACCAGGATCAAACGAAGAAATGTAAACAGTTGAGGCTCGATAGTAGGTTAAGTGAGGACTCAACTTTCATGTCCAAGATCGGTGGGCGACGAATTTCGTAGCACTCGCAAGCGGCACTTCACACTCCAGCCGCATGTGCACACCTCCTGCGGCCCCGGTCAGAGGCCGCGTGACGGAGACTTCCTCGCTGCTCCATGCCAACCGACCAATTGCCCAGGCCTGGAAACTGTGAAAGGATCAAATATACTTCGACCGATGAGACGACCAACCGAACGACCACCAACGGTCTTCACGCTCCAATCTCCCTCCGTCGAACAGTTCTTGTGTATCGCCAGCCGTCGGCAAGCACTGGCTGTCCGCGCCTCACCGGCGCTCCGTCTCTGACTTCACTGCTGCTGCATCCCAACTGCACTGCTGGTCCGTCTCCAACTGACTGCCAGAACACGACGACCCATAAATACTATCGGTCGCTACAGAAGTGGTACGACAGTGCACTTATCGATACGCGCTGCTGCTGCTGCTCACGGACAAGTAAGGCAGGAAGTTAGGGACGCTAGTAAATGGAATAATAAAAGGCGGCAGTACCGTAATATAAGATGACAAACAATAAATGGCAAGAACACGAGACGTCCCTGGTTCAGTACCTGCATTTCTTTCTATTTCAGACAGCTTTCTAAACGTCTTTTGCTAGATAACTTTTCCAGGGCAACAAAAACAGACGTCCCCCTTGCGGGTCCGGGGATTAGAATAGGCCCGAGGTCTTCCTGCCTGTCGTAAGAGGTGACCTAAAGGAGTCCCTCCCCCTCAAGGGGGTAGTTAGCGCCTGCATCCGGAGACGGACGGTTCCACGACCTCTATTAGCGGTCATTTTGCTTTTTCACTTCTCGTTTCTTCCTTCCTTTGGTTGGTTCCTTTCTTTGCTCTTCTCCATCTCACTGTCTTCCTTACTCTTTCCCTTGCCTCCTTCTCCTTGCCTTCTTCTCCTTTCCTTCTCTGGTCTCCGCCTAGGCGTTTGAGACAGTCAGTCCTATCTCTCTCTCTCTCTCTCTCTCTCTCTCTCTCTCTCTCTTCTTTTTCCTCTTCTTCCTTCCTCCCTGTGCGCGCCTGAAGGCCGACCCACGCGTTCGCACGCGTAGCCGGTGACGGTGTAACGCGTAATTCCCCGCCCTGGGTAGACAAGTAAGGCATGCACGTACTCCGTGGTAAAGGCCAGGCCCAGGGAGGGGTGATTGCCTGAGCTAATACCTACTGACCATGCCGATTGGTCCCTCCGTCTGTTTCTCGGGAGGTGTGACCTGAGGTGTAAACATTCACCTAAGGCGGGAGTGCCCTCTGAGAGGGTCCCCACCAGGAAGGAGAGCGCCATCGGAGACGCTGGCAATCATGGGGGATTCCTCCGCAATGGATTTCTCTCCATCTCTCTCGACTTCTGCCCAAAAACGGAAAATTGACCAGCCACCAGTGATAAAAGTACTACCACCTGCCCCACAGTTCTTCGTCGTTTCTCGATCTGAGGACGGCAAGGATTTTTCCTCTGTCAACCCTTTCGTTATCCAGAAGGACGTAGATGCCATACCCGGATCTGTCAGATCTTGTACCAGGTTGCATAACGGTACCTTATTACTAGAAACTGAGGGCGCCTTTCAGGCACAAAAACTGGTTTGGGCCACACTCCTGTACACGTTCCCCGTCCGGGTGGAGGCTCACCACACATTGAATTCGTCTCGTGGTGTGGTCTATACTCGATCACTTGACGGATTGACTGACGAGGAGATTCAGTTTTTCTTCGCTGAGCAGGGCGTAACGGCTGTCCATAGGGTCATGAAGAAGGTCAACAATGACCTTGTACTGACCCGGACACTTTTCTTGACCTTTGACAGTGTTCAGCTGCCGTCGCGTATCAAAGCGGGCTACGAGGTTATTTCTGTTCGCCCCTATGTCCCGACACCTACGCGCTGCTACCAGTGTCAGCGTTTTAATCACACTCGCCAGTCTTGTTCCAATGCAGCTAAATGTCACTTGTGGCAGGGATGCCCATGAGGGTGACTGTCCACCTCCGTCTCCCTGTTGTGTGAACTGTCGGGGTGACCATGCAGCATCCTCCCGCGACTGTCCCGTCTATAAGGAAGAACGCTGTATCCAAGAAATTCTGGTCAAAGAGAAAGTGTCCGCTTCGGCTGCTCGCAAGCTATTTGCTAGTAGGAAGCCCGCGCTGCTCCCAGCGGGAAAGTACAGTACTGTCCTCACCTCTCCTCGGACTACCAGGGAGGTGGCGACGCAGACATGCGATCTGACCTTCGGCACCACGGTCGTCCGTTCGGCCAGTGCTAAGATCGCGCGGTCGACGTCTCCTCTTCCTCCCGTCACCCCTCCAACACAAGCACCTTCATCAGCTTCTGCAGAGACGACGACTCAGAAATCAGATGCACGGGCCTTCAAGAAGGAACCGTCCCGTGCAGACTTCCTACGTACCTTGCACTCCCAGCCGTCGACTAGTACTTCCACCAAAAGACCTTCCAAGAAGGCTCATAGGAAGCACAGTTCTCCTTCTACTCCACGGGGCATTTCTTCTCCTGCGCCACCCAGCGGTTGCCGCCCCAGGCCGTGATCTGTTTCGCCTGGCCGAACCGCTGGTAGCGAACATCTGGCCGTCCACCGGCGGAGCAAGCTCCTCCTCCCGGCCATCTTAACGAGATGGCCGATGAACCTATAGAACCAATAGTACTGCCGCGTACTCGCTCGAAGCCAGGCCCTCAGCGGCCTTCGAGGTGACCCCTTCTTTCATCTTCCAATTCCTCTCACGATCGCACTTATTCACTGGAATATTCGCAGCATTCGTTCCAACCGAGAGGACTTGAAGTTGCTGCTCCGCTTGCACCGTCCGCTCGTCGTAACCCTCCAGGAAACGAAGCTCCGCCCATGCGATCACATTGCCTTGGCACACTACACCTCTGTGCGTTTTGACCTACCCCCTGTGGTAGGTATTACGGCTCATGGAGGGGTTATGTTGCAGGTCCGGGATGATATTTACTACGATCCCATCACATTGCACACCGGCCTGCAGGCAGTTGCCGTCAGAATTACTCTCCCCACTTTTACATTTTCTATTTGTACCTTTTACACTACATCATCGTCTGCCGTTACCAGGGCAGACATGATACAACTTATTGCTCTTCCGAGACGTTGCCGGGAAGCTATCGTCGCTCCTGTTCCGAAACCTGGAAAGGACAAACATCTCCCCTCTAGCTATCGTCCCATTTCCCTCACGAGTAGTGTCTGTAAGGTTTTGGAGCGTATGGTGAATTACCGTTTAGCGTGGTGGCTGGAATCCCGCAGTCTTTTAACACGTGCCCAATGCGGATTCCGAAAACATCGTTCTGCAGTTGACTATCTTGTTGCTCTCTCCACTTATATCATGAACAATTTTCTCCGGAAACGCGAAACAGTAGCAATATTTTTTGATCTGGAAAGAGCATACGATACCTGTTGGAGGACAGGCATCATCCGCACACTGTTCTCTTAGGGCTTTCGAGGTCGGCTGCCCCTTTTTCTTCGCGAATTTATGGCAGAGCGCACATTTAGGGTGCGGGTGCACACTACTCTCTCCCGTACTTTCTCCCAAGAAAACGGGGTACCCCAGGGCTCCGTGCTGAGTGTTGTACTGTTTGCCATTGCCATCAATCCAATTATGTAATTCTTCATGCTTTCCCGGCGATCTGTTGTGATCTTGGATATTCGGGAATCCAGCCGGATGTTCGCGTCGTTCTCGCACGATATATCAACAGCGTGCCTCGCTGTCTTCTTCAGGTGCTACCTGATGTCTCGGGCTCCCTCTTTGTGGACGATTTTGCGATCTACTACAGCTCTCAACGGACCAGCCTTCTTGAACGACGTCTTCAAGGATGTCTCGATCGCCTCCACTCTTGGAGCATCGAAACCGGCTTCCGTTTTTCTCCCAGTAAGACCGTTTGTGTTAATTTTTGGCGACGTAAGGAGTTTCTTCCGCCCTCCTTACATCAAGGTTCTGTCAATCTTCCGTTTTCAGACGTCGCTAAATTCTTGGGTCTTACGTTTGACAGAAAACTGTGCTGGTCCTCCCACCTTTCCTATCTTTCGGCTCGCTGTCTGCGATCCCTTAACACCCTACGTGTCCTGAATGGTACCTCCTGGGGAGCGGACCGAGTGGTCCTTCTCCGCCTTTATCGCGCCTTAGTGCGCTCGAAATTGGACTATGGAAGCATAGTCTACTCCTCTGCTCGGCCGTCTATTCTTCGGCGTCTCGACTCTATCCACCACCGTGGATTACGTTTAGTGCTGAGACTGCTGAACCTCCGCTGTCCAATCGGCGAGCAGTCCTTCTCAGACGTTATGCTAGCCATCTGTCTTCCATGCCTGCTAATCCAGCCCATGACCTTTTTTTCCACGCCTCCTTTGATGTAGGGTATGCAGGCCGCCCCTCCTCCCTACTACCACCGGGAGTCCGCTTCCGTCAACTGCTCCATTCTCTTTCCTTCCGCTTTCCTAAAACCTTCTTGAGAACTTGGGGTACAGCACCGCCTTTGCTCCGTCTCCGGATCTGCCTGCTCCGTGACCTTTGTCGATTTCCCAAGGATGGTACCCCTTCACTTGTTTATCGTCGGGCATTTGCTGCTCTATGTGCACAAATGACGGACGCCACATTTATTTACACCGACGGCTCGAAAACATCGTTAGGTGTAGGGAGTGCCTATATTGTTGGCGACACCCCAAATCACTTTCGGCTTCCCGACCAGTGTTCGGTTTGTACTGCGGAGATTTACACTGTTCTCCAGGCTGTCCACTACATCCGCCGCCATCAGCGGATACAGTACGTTATCTGCTCAGATTCTCTCAGCTCTCTCCTCAGTCTCCAAGCTCTTTATCCTGTGCACCCTCTGGTCCACCGGATTCAGGTCTGCGCTTGCTCCACCTGGGGGGCGTCTCGGTGTCGTTCCTCTGACTCCCGGGACACGTTGGTATCTATGGAAATGAGGCGGCCGATATTGCCGCCAAGTCTGCAGTCTCTCTTCTTCGGCCAGCTATTCAATCGGTTACCTTCACCGATCTACGGAGCGTTTTATGTCGTCATGTTGTTCATTTATGGCACACGCATTGGTCGACACTTCCGCATATTAAATTGCGGGACGTGAAAGCTCTTCCTTGTGCTTGCACCTCTTCCTCCCGAACGCGTCGTCGGGAGGAGGTAATTTTAACTAGACTCCGGATAGGGCACTGTCTTTTTAGCCATCGACATCTTTTAAGCGGCGATCCTCCCCCTCTCTGTCCCCACTGCTCTCAGCTGTGGGCGGTAAGACACCTTTCAATTGAGTGCCCCAATTTTAATCCGTTACGCTCCTGTCTCCAGCTATCGCCTGATATATCATCGATTTTAGCAGATGACACGCGCTCAGCCGACCGCGTTCTCAAGTTTATTAGTGCCAGTGAAATGACGTCATTTGAAGCTTTTTTTGGGGATAATCAATCCCTTTCTGTAGTGGATTTTTAAGCCCCCCTCCTACTTTTAGTTTCTCCAAATTTATGACTTTCGTTCCCATTGCTGCTGGTTTTCAATTTCGATTTTTTACTGACTCCTAAGTCACTTACCGGGCGCTAATGACCATAGCAGTGTTGCGCCCTGAAACCAAAACAAACAAACAAACTTATAGCTCAGCTACCTGCACCATTTTTGTTAACTGGAGACTTCAATGCCCACCATTCCCTTTGGGGCTCTCCAGCATCCTGCCCGAGCTGCTCGCTGTTAGCAGACCTTTTCAACCAGCTCAATCTTGTCTGCCTCAATACTGGCGCCCCTACTTTTCCTTCAGACACATCTCACACCTATTCCCATTTAGACCTCTCTATATGTACTACCCAACTTGCACGCCGGTTTGAGTGGTATGCCCCTTTCTGATACATATTCGAGCGACCACTTCCCGTGTGTTATCCATCTCCTGCAGCATACCCCCTCTCCGTGCTCAGCTAGTTGGAACATCTCCAAAGCCGACAGGAGGATCTTATCTTCCGCGGGCGACCATTCAGGATCAAACCTTCACAAGCTGCGATAGTCAGGTCGCACACCTCACGGAAGTCATTCTCACTGCTGCTGAATATTCCATCCCTCACACAACTTCTTCTCCACGTCGCGTACCGGTCCCCTGGTGGACCGCAGCATGTAGAGGTGCTTTACGTGCTCGTCGACGTGCTTTACGCACCTTTAAACGCCACCCTACAGTGGCGAATTGTATCACTTATAAACGATTACGTGCGCAGTGCCGTCGTATTATTAAAGAAAGCAAGAAAGACAGCTGGGCTGCTTTCACAAGCACCTTCAACAGTTTTACTCCTTCTGTTATCTGGGGTGGCCTGCGGCGTCTATCTGGCACTAAGGTCCACTCACCAGTTTCTGGCTTGACGGTCGCGAATGACGTCCTTGTGGCCCCTGAGGATATCTCCAATGCCTTCGGCCGCTTTTTCGCAGAGGTTTCGAGCTCCGTTCATTACCACCCTGCCTTCCTCCCCCGTAAACAGGCGGAGGAGGCTAGGCCACCTAACATCCGCTCCTCGAATCGTGAAAGTTATAATGCCCCTTTCACCATGCAGGAACTCGAAAATGCACTTGCCCGGTCAAGGTCCTCCGCTCCAGGGCCTAATTCTATTCATATTCAGATGCTGAAGAACCTTTCTCCTGCGGGTAAAGGTTTCCTTCTTCGTACTTATAATCGCATCTGGATTGAGGGACATGTTCCCGCATGCTGGCGCGAGTCTATTGTTGTACCGAATCCTAAGCCGGGGAAGGACAAGCACTTGCCTTCCAGTTATCGACCCATCTCGCTTACCAGCTGTGTCTGTAAGATGATGGAGCGAATGGTTCACTCTCGTTTGGTTTGGCTGCTCGAATCTCGGCGCCCACTTAACAATGTACAATTTGGATTTCGTAGGCGCCGCTCTGCTGTTGACCATCTGGTTACCTTGTCAACATTCATTATGAATAACTTCTTGCGGAAGCGCCCGACCGCGGCTGTGTTCTTTGATTTGGAGAAGGCTTACGACACCTGTTGGAGGGCGGGCATTCTCCGCACCATGCATACATGGGGCCTTTGCGCTCGGCTCCCTCTTTTAATTCGTTCCTTTTTAATGGATCGACAGTTCAGGGTACGTGTGGGTTCTGTCCCGTCGGACACCTTTCGCCAGGAGAATGGGGTGCCACAGGGCTCAGTTTTGAGCGTCGCTCTCGTCGCCATAGCGATCAATCCAATAATGGATTGCCTCCCAGCTGATGTATTAGGCTCCCTTTTCGTGGACGATTTTACCATCTATTGCAGCGCGCAGCGTACATGTTTCCTGGAGCGCTGTCTTCAGCGTTCTCTTGACCATCTTTACTCCTGGAGTGTCACCAATGGCTTCCGTTTTTCTGCCGAGAAGACGGTCTGTATTAACTTCTGGCGCTACAAAGAGTTTCTCCCACCGTCCTTACGACTCGGTCCCGTTGCTCTCCCATTCGTGGAGACAACAAAATTTTTAGGTCTTACATTTGACAGGAAACTTAGCTGGTCTCCACATGTGTCTTATTTGGCTACCCGTTGTACCCGTTCACTAAATGTCCTCCGTGTTCTCAGTGGTATGTCGGGGGGAGCGGATCGAACCGTCCTACTTCGCCTATATCGGTCGATCGTCCGCCCACAGCTGGATTATGGGAGCTTCGTATCCTCCTCTGCACGGCCATCCATCTTACGCCGCCTCAACTCCATACAACATCGGGGTTTACGTCTTGCGATCGGAGCATTTTATACTAGTCCCGTCGAGAGTCTTCATGCTGAAGCCGGTGAATTGCCACTGCCCTACCGGCGCGATATACTGCTTTGTCGGTATGCCTGTCGGCTACTGTCAATGCCCGACCACCCGCCTTATCGTTCCTTTTTTGACGACTCCCTCGATCGTCAATACGGGTTGTATGTCTCTGCCCTGCTTCCCCCTGGGGTTCGCTTTCACTCACTGCAACCCTTAGAGTTGGCGAGAGCCACACACCACCTTGGCTCCAGGCTCAGGTTCGCGTTCACCTTGACCTCAGCTCGCTCCCAAAGGAGGTTACCCCCGGTTCGGTATACCGCTCCCGTTTTGTCGAACTTCGTTCGAAGTTTATTAATATGACCTTCATTTATACAGATGGCTCTAAGACAAAAGACGGGGTCGGTTGTTCTTTTATTGTCGGGGCACGAAGTTTCAAATACCGGCTCCATGGCCATTGTTCGATCTTCACAGCTGAGCTCTTGCCCTCTGCCAGGCTGTTCTTTACATCTGCCGCCACCGACATTCTGCATATGTCATCTGCTCCGATTCCCAGAGCGCCATCCAGAGCCTCAGTGATCCGTATCCGGTTCACCCTTTCGTGCACCGGATCCAACGCTCTCTTTAGCAGCTGGTGGACGACGGTTCTCCGGTTAGCTTTATGTGTGTTCCTGGCCATGTCGGTATCCCTGGGAACGAAGCTGCAGATGCCGCGGCCAAGGCTGCGATCCTCCAGCCACTGACAGCTTCTTGTTGTGTCCCTTCATCAGATTGTAGCAGGGTCATTTGTCGGCGCATTTTATCGCTGTGGCATGCCGATTGGGCAGCACTTACGGACAATAAGCTTCGGGCCTTGAAACCTCTTCCCGCGGCTTGGACGTCCTCCTCACGCCCCTCTAGGCGGGAGGAGGTAGTTTTGGCCCGGTTACGAATTGGACACTGCCGGTTCAGCCATCGCCATCTGCTGACGGCTGCGCCGGCGCCGTTCTGCCCATGTGGGCACTTGCTGACGGTCCGCCACATTTTAACGTCCTGTCCGGATTTTACTCCACTGCGTCTTGATCTTGGCCTGCCATGTACTCTCGATGCCATTTTAGCGGATGACCTAGGAGCAGCTGCTCGCGTTCTTCGTTTTATCAAATTGACCAACCTGTCTAAGGACATTTAATTACGCAGTTTTTTTTTAATCCTATGCCTGTCGATCTTTTATCGTGTTTTCCCTTTTAGTTGCTGTTTTAAACTTGTGCCTCGCGGTGCATTCGTAACGTAGTCTGGGCGCTAATGACCGTTGAAGTTTTGCGCCCTAAAACCACAAAAAAAGAAAAAAAGACACGAGTCTTACAACTCGTTCCTGGTATATGAGTTTAAAAGAATAAGGTCCACGAATTGGAGAGAACGCATCTCACTCTGTCCAGGCAGTAACAAGTTGTGAACAGCCAGTGTTTCAAAATCTGAGGGATAAACCAATCAAAACCGTACACCAGCCAGAAATATTAACTACACAAATAATACGTCAAGAGAACAACCTCTAACACGCAACCATCTGCAATTTGAAGAATACTACTATGTCCGGCTTCTAAACCTGCAAACACACAAGAGAATTGGATATGCGGCCGCCTTATCTTCTCGCCCGGACACCAGAGACTGTTTCCAACACACACGACGCTGGTACTTGCTGCCAGCATCGTTGTTTCCTCGTCCTTCCTTACCATCGGATGATCGGCAGACGCAGGTATCAATATAAGAAGGTTTATTTCCCTGTAATTCCTTTTCGATAAGAAGTCTCAGTGCCAGAATAGCATCTCTTATTTCTAAACGCCTACTGAATACGTTATCGAAGTTCACATCCACGCCTATAAATAGATCACATTTTCTGAATGAAATATTCGAAAAGTTACCAGCACCCGTTGCCATGTCTAGCACTGCTTATCCCTCGTCTACTGAACTTTCGACTTTTCGTCCGCTGTTTTACATAGAAGGGGCGGCTGGAAAGGACGCCCAACTGAAGCAACGGCTATCACGGTGTTTCGAAAAGAATCCAATATTATCAGTTCTCACGGCAAGTAGCATACTGAGAAAGATAAGCCCATATTCTCCGTTTGTTAATACAGGCACAGAACAGTCACGTAGCACAACCTGCTATCGAACGCAGGGTAAATTTGCCTGTAGACTGTCATGTTTGAAGGTAGCTCTTGCGACATAGAAATTTAAGTTCGTTCACAAGTAGCGATTGTGCAGACTCAGTCTAAGTTAAAGTGACCATTAGGGTGACCGACAATTAATCGAATTGGTCGAATTGCTGCTCTTTGCATAGGGATTAAGCAACGATCAACTCCTGAAGTGGATGCGACTGTAATTGAAACATTAGAAAAGCTTGCATGAGATTTATGTACGGATAAGCTGCGCATTACTGATTAATTGAAATAAACTACGTAGCGGTTCTCATTCCAAAATCCTCATTTCGTTGGGATTACATTTTGAAAACATAGCAGATATTAAAATCATAATAGCAAAGATTTTTCCGAGTCATCGTCCTCTTTCGAATCGATCTTTTGTTCATGAGAATTTGGTTAAAATAGAATACCTTACAATACAATTTACACATCGAAATACTGAGACCCTTTTCAGGGGAACCCTTACTACTATGTGAGGTGATTTTATGTTGCCGAAGGATGAGAAGAACGTAAGTGTTCGGACTAATTATTCAAGTTTACAAAACAATTGCGATAGGCACTATGTCAGTTCATAAAGCTGAGATTTGTTGACTACTAGAGGAGAAACCCCCTTGTTCTTCTTCTTCCTCTCCTTTCTCCTGTGTGTAGAAAACGGCTATCGTCGATCCAGTCTTCAAGGGTGGGGAGCTTAGGATAATATTTTCTTTATATTTTATTTCTTAATAACTTTCACACAGACTTCTGGTTCGCCAGCAGCTTCTTTTCACCCATGGATTGATGTTGGCCTTCATAAAAACTGTTGTTATCAGATGTGTGGTTGCTGGTGAGAATATCCAAGTGAGATGGTGAGATACCTAGCCAGGGTCTTCTGCTATTACTGCTCGTGGCATTCGATGTCCATGCCATTGTTGTGGCATTGCCCTGCTAATAGTTTCTGGTTTGTTCCCCAACGCCTCTCCTGGTGACGATTTTGATGAATAGCCGTTCGGCCTTTTCCCTGATTTTCTCCACTAAGTACTTCTCCCCTAGCTCTTCGCGAAGAAATGTCGTTTACGTCCTTGGTGGGGCATCTCAGGCATTTACTTTGTGAGGGCTGTAGCTTTTTGTCATTAGAGGAGCAAGTAGTCCTCTATGATGTTGCTCCATATAACAGCGGGAGCTGTATGGTGGCCTTGTAAAGACGAAGCTTCGTTATCGGTTTAAATCTTTACTGATAAAGAATGGTATGAGTGCTCGGATCATTTTATACAGTTTTGTTGCGTTCAGTGAAGTGCTTGGTAAATGTGAGGCCTTTGTCAAGGCGATTTCCCAGATATTTTCATTGGGCCGAGGGATCCTCTGAGTTACGATTTCCTGCTGGTGTCTCAGGATTGGCTCCTTACTTGTGAAGAGAAGTTTTCGCAGGGTTGATGGTAATTTTATTAAGCTCCACCTAACGTTCTCTGACATCAGTCTGATGTTGTAGGTGCCTGATCAATTGTAGGATGTTCCAGCCGGTCGCTAGGAACGCCGTGTCGTTGGTTTATAAGTTTGCGCTGATGTGTTCCACGATTGTTTTATCGTTGATGTACATCTTAAATAGGAGTTGGAAAATCACCGAACCTTAGGGTTTCGCTACCGAGGTGACTTTTTGTTCCGATTTTCTATCTTCAGTTTGGACTATTTGTTTCCTGTTCCGGACGTAGTTGCCAACCGTCTTAGCTTTTTTATTATGACCTTCAGTTCCTTGGATTCAGCTGATTGGTGCGTAAGCTATGGTAGCTGGGAAATTCAAAAAAATATCGCTCTTCTTCCATCTTCAGTGGTATCAGAGTGGTAATATATTATCACCTTGGAATAGAGCGCTCAAATTACCAGTAACATGTTCCTTAAGAACTTCACTCTATCCATTATACTTCTCTGTATCAGAGTGGTATTATACTATCACTTTGGAATAGAGCGTTCAGATTGCCAGTGACATGCTCTTTAAGAACTTTATTCTATCCATTATCCTTCTCTGTATAGTGTATTGTAATTATCGGCACCTTTGGATGTTTAGTGTTGGTGGGTTGGCATATAGCAGTTTCATGTTGTTTCGTCGATTGTGATTAGTAGGTGTTTCCTTCGTCTTGAGGCGTGATTGGTACAAAATGGTTGCTCATCTGTATCGTGTCTGCCCTGCCTTTAACATGCTTGCCCTCTTCTTGTTAGCTGCAAGCTGCGTTTTCGTTGCCGTTCTTGTCTGAAAGAGATTAAGTCTTCCTTATGTGTTGTACCCTCTTTCACAAAAGGTATTTAGTAATCATAATCGACATCGGGTACTGGTTGGAAATCCATGGCGAGATGTTCGGTTGGCAGCTACTGTCCTGGTACCACTCGCCATTCTTCATCGACGAAAGGTGCCACTTCGTGTGGGATGGGTGGTAATTGGTCTCTAATCTGTGCAGACGGTTCATAATACACCACTGATGGTGGTACTTATTCAGCTTCGCCATCACTGTGTACTTGCCGACGTGATTTACTCCTCCTGGGAGGTGGTTGAAGTAGTTGCACTTGGCCTGAAGTAGCACTTGCCACTGTGTCTGATTTTGGTCTGCCCCGTATGTTGCGGCCGGTCGACAATCGTGTCCGTAGCTGTGGTCATCGTAAGCGAAGTGTCTCCTGCCAGTAGCCTGGTCGTCGTAAGCCTCACCGACCGGTGGTCGGCCGACTGGTGCGCCGTGGAAGGAGGTAGCGATCTCAACCGCGCGCAGCCCGTGTTGTTGCTGCGACATCGCACATTCAGTGTTGCTCATGTATGCATTTATAGCCTCGCCTCACGCCATCACCACGCGGGGTCTGACCTTGTGCTCAATGTTAATGACATCATATCTCCTAAACTATATTTTGTACAATAAAATAATTTTGTCAGGTGAATACAGGATTATAAATACAAAATCAAATAGAGGTAATGCAGGAATAGGTTTAATAATGAATTAAAAAATAGGAGTGCGGGTAAGCTACTACCAACAGCATAGTCAATGCATTATTGTGGCCAAGATAGACACGAAGCCCATGCCTACTACAGTAGTACAAGTTTATATGCCAACTAGCTCTGCAGATGATGAAGAAATTGATTAAATGTATGATGAGATTAATGTAATTATTCAGGTAGTGAAGGGAAACGAAAATGTAATTGTCATGGGTGACTGGAATTCGAGGGTAGGAAAAGGAAGAGAAGGAAACATAGTGGGTGAATATGGATTGGGGGAGAGAAATGAAAGAGGACCCGTCTGGTAGAATTTTGCACAGAGCATAACTTAATCATAGCTAACACGTGGCTCATTAATCATAAAAGAAGGTTGTTTACATGGAAGAATCCTAGAGATACTAGAAGGTATCAGATAGATTATATAATGGTAAGACAGAGTATTAGGAACCAGGTTTTATATTGTAAGACATTTCCGGGGGCAGATGTGGACTCTGACCACAATCTATTGGTTATGAACTGTAGATTAAAACTGAAGAAACTGCAAAATGATGGGAATTTAAGGAGATGGGACCTGGATAAACTGAAAGAACCAGAGGTTGTACAGAGTTTCAGGGAGAGCATAAGGGAACAATTGACAGGAATGGGGGAGAGAAATACAGTAGAAGAAGAATGGGTAGCTCTGATGGATGAAGTAGTGAAGGCAGCAGAGGATCAAGTAGGTAAAAAGACGAGGGCTAGTAGAAATCCTTGGGTAACAGATGAAATATTGAATTTAATTGATGAAAGGAGAAAATATAAAAACGCAGTAAATGAAGCAGGCAAAAAGGAATACAAACGTCTCAAAAATGAGATCGACAGGAAGAGCAAAATGGCTAAGCAGGGATGGCTAGAGGACAAATGTAAGGATGTTGAGGCTTATCTCATCAGGGGTAAGATAGATACTGCCTACGGGAAAATTAAAGAGACCTTTGAAGAAAAGAGAACCACTTGTATGAATATCAAGAGCTCAGATGGAAACCCAGTTCTAAGCAAAGAAGGGAAAGCAGAAAAGTGGAAGGAATATATAGAGGGTCTATACAAGGGCGATGTACTAGAGGACAATATTATGTAAATGGAAGAGGATGTAGATGAAGATCAAATGGGAGACGCGATACTGCGTGAAGAGTTTGACAGAGCACTGAAAGATCTAAGTCGAAACAAGGCCCCAGGAGTAGACAACACTCCATTAGAACTACTGACGGCCTTGGGAGAGCCAGTCCTGACAAAACTCTATCATCTGGTGAGCAAGATGTATGAGACAGGCTAAATACCCTCAGACTCCAAGAAGAATATAATAATTCCAAACCCAAAGAAAGCAGGTGTTGACAGATGTGAAAATTACCGAACTATTAGTTTAATAAGTCACAGCTGCAAAATACTAACGCGAATTCTTTACAGACGAATGGAAAAACTGGTAGAAGTCGACCTTGGCGAAGATCTGTTTGGATTCCGCAGAAATGTTGGAACACGTAGGCAATACTGACCCTACGACTTATCTCAGAAAATAGATTAAGGAAAGGTAAACCTACATTTCTAGCATTTGTAGACTTAGAGAAAGCTTTTGACAATGTTGACTGGAATACTCTTCCTAATTCTAAAGGTGGCAGGGGTAAAATACAGGAAGCGAAAGGCTATTTACAATTTGTACAGAAACCAGATGGCAGTTACAAGAGTCGAGGGACACGAAAGGGAAGCAGTGGTTGGGAAGGGAGTGAGACAGGGTTGCAGCCTCTCCCCGAAGTTATTCAATCTGTATATTGAGAAAGCAGTAAAGGAAATAAAAGAAAAATTCGACGTAGGTATTAAACTCCATGGAGAAGAAATAAAAACGTTGAGGTTCGCCGATGACATTGTAATTCTGTCAGAGACAGCAAAGGACTTGGGAGAGTTGTTGAACGGAATGGACAGTGTCTTGAAAGGAGGATATAAGATGAACATAAACAAAAGCAAAACGAGGATAATGGCATGTAGTCGAATTAAGTCGGGTGATGCTGAGGGAATTAGATTAGGAAATGAGACACTCAAAGTAGTAAGGGAGTTTTTTAATTCGGGGAGAAATATAACTACTGATGGTCGAAGTAGGGAGGATACAAAATGTAGACTGGCAATGGCAAGGAAAGCGTTTCTGAAGAAGGGAAATTTGTTAACATCGAGTATAGATTTGTCCGGAAGTCGTTTCTGAAAGTATCTGTATGGACTGTAGCCATGTATGGAAGTGAAACATGGACGATAAATAGTTTGGACAAGAAGAGAATAGAAGCTTTCGAAATGTGGTGCTACAGAAGAATGCTGAAGATTAGATGGGTACATCACATAACTAATGAGGAGGTATTGAATAGAATTGGGGAATAGAAATTTCTGTTACAACTTGACAAGAAGAAGGGACCGGTTAGTAGGACATGTTCTGAGGCATCAAGGGATCACAAATTTATCATTGGAGGGCAGCGTAGAGGGTAAAAATCGTAGAGGGAGCCCAACAGATTAATTCACTAAGCAGATTCAGAAGGATGTAGGTTGCAGTAAGTACTGGGAGATAAAGAAGCTTGCACAGGATCGAGTAGCATGGAGAGATGCATCAAGGCAGTCTGAGGACTGAAGACAACAACAACAACAACATAATTTTGTAGGAACATTCAGCAGCATATGTGTGTACTGCGTCACTCATATTTAAACGTCACTCATATTGTGGCAGAGCTCCATACTTCTCATGGTTTATGGCCAGACTATGTGATGTACAGTGTCGTCAGCGGCATATATGGACGCTTTCCGCGAAATTTATTGCGGATAGAGTTAGTAACAAAGAAGTAATAAATTTAGATGAATGCATGATGCGGCTGGTTTTTACACGTCTCACTGTTTATGACGTCAAGTCTCCTGAATTGTTGATAGAGTTTCGCACTTACATTCAGTGGTATACTGTCTGTAGAATGTGCAACGGATACAGTTAGTGTCAGGTAACGAATTATAACGTCATGCTCGTTGAGTACTCTTACTGTATGTACAGCGAAATAGCAGTAAGCGATAGAAAATCTTCCTTCCATCATCTTGTACGGGTCGTCAGAGAGAAAAAATGCTATAAGTTTGAAATTATATTTAAAGTTCGTTGAAGCTCCTAGGAGTTTTTATTCTCAACTACTGCATGAATAAAGTCTGGATATTCACGCATTGCGGGCTACGCTTCTCTTACACTACCCCCTCCCCCACCCCCTCACACACACACATACATACATGTAGACATGCAGCCGGTTTTATAGTATGTTTGGATTCAACTGCAAATGGTATTTTGGCCCAATTCACAATACTCAATTTATGGAGGTATTGAACTGGTTTAACTGCGTCGTAGTAAATAAGGGAAACATAAGTTACAAATGAATGTTACTATGACGAAGTCACAAGCTTAACAGATTTTTACTGTAAGGGAACGGATTTCTCCAATAGAATATTGTGTATTATACTACATTATTTTTATATTTCGTAAATCATGTAGATGCGATCTGTGTTGGGGTGCCATACATCATGGATATTACTGACTGTACATTCATTTTAGTTGCTTTGCTTGGTTCAATAATCCGTCATGTTAGGTGAACCTGAAATGCTTAGCCCTACTCCCACAAACTATAGTAATATATTTTAGCAACTATTCCTCTATTGATAAAGTTTTTTTATCGATGTTGTTGTACTAAACGGGTACACATCAATTAGTTGCGAGCACTCGATCGCAGTAAGCCAAATCACGCCA
Source organism: Schistocerca serialis cubense (assembly GCF_023864345.2). Classification (NCBI taxonomy): domain Eukaryota; kingdom Metazoa; phylum Arthropoda; class Insecta; order Orthoptera; family Acrididae; genus Schistocerca; species Schistocerca serialis. Next base: position 344,778,626 of record NC_064638.1, on the reverse strand, counting down.
CAGCCACCCATTCCTTGATAGCAAATTTTCATAAGTAAAGTCATGCTTTCACAGTACGTTTCGAATATGCACCTAATTGAATAATTTCCATCCTACCTATCTGCGACGTCGTGCGCCTGCCTGCCTGCCTGCCTGCCTGTGTGTGTATGTGTGTGTGTGTGTGTGTGTGTGTGTGTGTGTGTGTGTGTGTGTGTGTGTGTGTCTATATGTGTCTGTGTGTGTACTCAATACTTACTGCTGGTGTATTGCTACTCGCGTTGCCGCTGCTACAATGAGAGACGACCGAGCGTTGCCTGAAGGTGTTCCCTTGTCTGGCAGTGCCCTGTCTGGAGACAAAGGGCGCATAATGAATCAGTTGGCTTTGAGCGACGCAAAGGGGGATGCGGGAAACTCCGTGGAAGAAAGTTGGCTGGAGATGTGCCGAAATCACGGTACGAGTGCTATACGTCTTAGCCCACAATACGTCGTTGCATACGAATTCAGTTTAAACCTCTCAGTAATATTCGTTAACTGCATCTAAAAGCGTGAAAATCTCTCTCTCTCTCTCTCTCTCTCTCTCTCTCTCTTTCGCAAGCAGGCAAAGTAGTAAAAGTAGTACGTGTGCTCTGGTGGATGCATTATTATAAGACATTTTACAACTAATTTAGTAAAAGTTTTTTAATATTTTGTAAGTAGGCTGTTTAGGTTTTCTTATTGGTAACGCCACGTAGAGCTCTGTATGAAAATTACTGGCTGTGCTGTGTGCAGTCTGTGGCTAGTTTGCATTGTTGTCTGCCATTGTAGTGTTGGGCAGCTGGATGTGAACAGCGCGTAGCGTTGCACATTTGGAGGTGAGCCGCCAGCAGTGGTGGATGTGGGAAGAGAGACGGCGGAGTTTTGAAATTTGTAACACTGGATATCATGAATTGCTATATACATTGACTTTTGAACACTATTGAGGTAAATACATTGTTTGTTCTCTATCAAAATCTTTCATTTGCTAACCATGCCTATGAGTAGTTAGTGCCTTCCGTAGTTTGAATCTTTTATTTAGCTGGCGGTAGTGGCGCTCGCTGTATTGCAGTAGTTCGAGTAACGAAGATTTTTGTGAGGTAAGTGATTTGTGAAAGGTATAGGTTAATGTTAGTCAGGGCCATTCTTTTGTAGGGATTATCGCAAGTCAGATTGTGTTGCGCTAAAAATATTGTGTGTCAGTTTAAGCACAGTCATGTATAATTGTTCTAAGGGGACGTTTCAATTTGTAATCACATCTGTAGATGTTCTCATACAGGCGCTGAACAGCAAAGAGTGGCGACGCTAAACGGACAAAGACCAATTTTGCTGAAAACTATCATCATATCCTAGCAAAAATTAAATATGAGTATATATTGAGTTTACGTTCTGAGGAACACCTCTACAACACGTCGGATACGGCGACTACTTTACTATTTTTAGCATTTTAAGTATTCCGTAAAACGACGAGGCAATACACCAACGGTTGTAGTGAGATTGACTCCAGCCGCAGAAGCCTTCGTATTAATATATATTAACCCCTTTGCAATTCTACCTACCGTAGATGAAACCCCCAGGAGCGGGGTTGGTGGGCGCGGACCGCAGAGGGAACACCTAGAACCGCAGCGGACGGAAAACGGAGCAGCAACGCTCCAGCAGGTCGCAGGGAATGGGCGCGGACCACAGAGGAAGCGCCTGCAGCCGTTGGTGGAGGGGGAAGGCCATAGGCATAAATACTGGACCAGGTCCACTCGAGGAGCGCCAATTAAAATCATGGACGCACCTACACCCATCCCACCTACAGAAGAATTCCAGCAGGAAATGGTCCTAAAGAATGACTTCCTCCGAATCCTCACTGGAGCACTCGTCAGCCTGTTCCAGGACCGGCGAGAAGAAATAGTTAAAACTGTCAATCAGGTGTCGCAGCAAATTTTACACAAAAACATCAAGGCGACCCAGTCAGGAGTCTGCCTCCACATAACAGTGGCAGACAGGGTCAGTCCGGCAACACAACTGGATATAACTACACAACCACAGACACCTACCACACAAACATCCCAACCCCCACACACACCTACACAACATCAGACACCCACCACACAAACGCCCCAACCGCAACACGCACCCGCACGAACACAAAACACACCACACCCACACACTTCCAGAAACTAAACTTACTAAAACCCAAGTCGCGGTACAAACATGGCCGACCACCAACAGCAGTTAAATCTCCTCTTCGCCAACGCGAGAGGAGTTAAAGACAGGAGAACACTACTCACGCACACACTATTGCGCAACAACATACATGTGGCCGGAATCGCCGAAACGTGGCTGTCTGATGGGAAGCAGTGCAATATACCGAAGTTCAACTGTTTCCGTAAGGACAGAGACGGTAGAGGCGGCGTCGCGCTATACGTGCGCAATACGATAGCGGCTACGGAAGTCCCTCCCCCCGCACAGCTTGGAGACACAGAGATCGTCATGGTCAAACTAAAGGGCCACAACGCCAGGACTGTAACAATTGCATGTATTTACAACCCTCCTAATAACCCTCTCCCGATCCACGCGATACGACACCTTATGACGAAAGACAGATTCATCTTACTAGCTGACCTGAACGCGCGACACGAGAGACTTGGCGACCACAGCACAAACCACAACGGACAAATCCTCTTTGACCTTCTAACGACCGAACCCGTAGACCGCCTCCCCATCTACCAACCCACCTTTATAGGCCACCAAGGAACGTCAGCGCCCGATCATGTCCTATACAGCCCTACCATGAGTGACGCAATAGCCAATGCGGAAGTCGGCAACTCAATAACAAGTGACCACCTCCCCATCCTCTTCTCCACAACTGCAATAGCACCACCGAATCCTACACCAATCAGACGAACTATACGACAGTACTCAAACGCCGACTGGAATAAATACAAAGACGTACTCGAACAAGAATTATCCATCCCCATGACCGTGACAGACCCCCACGACCTGGAACTTGCCACGACTAAAATAGAATCAGCATTTAAACTCGCAATAGAAGAAGCCATACCGCAAATCACCATAGACAACTGGAAACCTACTATCCCCCGAGAAGCTCTCGACCTAATTCAACGGAAAAGACGACTACAAAGAGAGATGAGACGAACCAACAACCCGAACTTACGACAAACCTGGAACCGACTGAACAATCGCGTCAAACAAATCATCTCGACACATCGACAAAGACAATGGGAAGAAACATGCGAGAGACTAAACTACAGGAACGGAGGACAATTTTGGAAACGATTTAAAACACTGACGGGACAAAGAGCGACAACTACCAACACACTAATTACAAACAACGAGCCAACGACAGACCCACAACAACAAGCCGACATCTACAAAGACGTGTTAGAAGACGTATACTCCTTCCCACATGACAACAACTTCGACGAGGTTTTCAGACGAACGGTAGAACTCCGACTCCCACGACTACTTAACACACACACAGTAGAGACGGAAAACGAAAACTCCCTAACTAAACCGATAACTGACAAAGAAATAATGGACGCGATACTAACGGGACGGAACTCAGCGCCAGGCCTAAACGACATACGACGAATCCACCTACAAAAGGCACCTCTCCTTACACTCATCCCTATCCTATCCCTTATATTCAATTACTGCATCAGTACAGAGACCATCCCAACTGCCTGGAAAACAAGCAAGACGATTATGATCCCTAAACCAGACAAACTAAGAACAGACCCACGATCCTACAGACCCATCTCTCTTTTAGACGTACTGGGAAAAACCTATGAAAGAATCATCACAGACAGACTCAAGACATACGTAGAACAGAAAGAACTCCTTCCCCTGATCCAAGCTGGCTTCCGCAGTAAGCACTCCACGAATGATCCACTGTTCAAACTTGTGAACGGAGTCACACAGGGCTTTAACAATGGACACTGCACCCTCGCAGTATTCCTGGATATTGAAAGGGCGTTCGACAAGCTATGGCATGACGGACTCCTCTACAAGCTGTGCGAGATAGGGATCCCTGTCAAAATGGTCCGGCTCATAAAAGCATACCTCACCGACCGAGTATGCAGAATACACGTACACAACACCTCCTCCCAACCTTTCACCCCACAAGCAGGAGTGCCACAGGGCGGCATCCTATCTCCGCTGCTGTACGCGCTGTACACAGCAGATATACCGACCACACAGTCCCCAGACGAAACAATAGCCCTATACGCAGACGACACAGCTTACTGGTGTACGTCACTCAGGACAACAACTATACAGAGAAAGACGGACGCATACCTAAAACGACTCGAAGACTGGATGGAAAAATGGAGAATCAGACCAAACCCAGCAAAAACGCAAACAGTACTCTTTCGACACAGAAACCTGACCAAAAAGAGACAGCAAAACGACAACGACATACAATTAACACTCTGGAACACGCCACTCAGACTTGCCAACACGGCCAGGTACCTTGGCGTGTTCCTAGACAAACACATGAACTGGATGACTCACCTGAATTACCTTCTCGACAAGACTAGAAAACGCCAAAGACTGATACGACAAGTACAAGGACGCCTCCGTGGCTGCAGTATGGAAACTGCCATACATACTTACAAAACTTTTATCAGACCTGTCCTCGAATACGCCAGCGCCCCGCTGGGAGGAATTCCGCACACGGTAGCAGACAGACTTTACAGTACAGAACGACGACTGCTCCGCAACCTTGCGAGACTCCCAGCAAGGACGCCCAGCAACGACGTATACGAAATAGTTAACGTGGAACCACTACAGACACGACTGACAAAACTGCGCGCGAACTACGGACAACGAATACTAACGCAAAGACCTGACATGGAAAACCTAATTACAACAAGACCTCGTACTCAACGACTCCCTAAATACAAGTATATCTGCCCAGCGCGTACGGTAGCACAAAACACATCACACCACTTCCCAGACTTAGCCCCAACTATGGAACCGCTGACAACCCATACCACTACCCCTCCCCACCTAGACGTCAGACAATAAAACACAGACAATCATATACCCTCTCTCCCTCTATCTCCCCCTCTCTCTCTCTCCCTCTCTCTCTCTCTCTCTCTCTCTCTCTCACTCTCTCTCCCTCTCTCTCTCACACACACACACGCACACACACACACACAAACAACAAAACGACAACACTCGCACACTTAAACAAGCTGGCACACTATTCAACTACTCAATCCTGTTCTGCCACTGAAAAAAAAAGAAAAATATGAAAATAGAAAACAGCTATAATTGTACAACAAAGCAAGCAACAACACAATCATTATTATATGCCACTCACAGACTAACTTCAAAAACCTCTTCTCATATGCTATCCTCCCCTCTGCTCCACAACCGAACACAAACGTAATTTAGGAAATATTACACACAAATCACACACAGAAACACTACACACCCCAATGTAATTCATATCTTGTTGTTAAACCCTAATACTATATCCTTTGTTAAACCAAAATACAACCTTGTTACACTTACTACAACCTTGTTAATTATATAAAATTGTTAAACTTACTATAACCTTGTTAATCATATAAAATTGTTAACCACATATTATAAGGCTAGATGTTAATTACTTGTTCATGACCACATCAAAGTGCAAAAAATTTGTAAAGCACCTTTCTGCAAGCACTTTAAATTATATCAAAAAAGAAAATAAAATTGTAAACCTCGCCTAAGGCTAAAAAGTGCAATGCAAGCACTAGAATAGCCCGCCCTCCCCCTTAAGGGAAGGGAATGAAATGTGCTAAAAAAAAAAAAAAAAAAAAAAAAAAACACTCGAGGAGCAGTCTCAGGTCGCACCTGATGAAGGTTACGAGCTACGTTACCGAAATATCCGGCAGAACACCCGACAACCCAAGATGTCTTTTTCATCCTATCTAATCAACATCAAATATACCAGAACCTACCCGATATTTCAGTTACAGGAGTAACCCGTCCAAATCCAGCAACTTTCACATGCTACGTCACATAAAATTGGTTGGCAGAGTGCACGTCATTTATATTAATTATAACACTTACCGACAGGTGGCGTCTGGGTTCCGAGCAGATAACACGTTAAAATTGAAGCTCCGGCATAGAATACGTAATAGTAGGAATAAATTTCAGGATTCAGGTGTATATAAGATCAAATGTAATGATTGCTGTAAACAATATATAGGGCAGACTGGTAGGAACTTTGAAACCAGATTCAGGGAGCACACCTACTCTCAAAACAAAACACCTTTTGGGGCGCATATGGCTGCGATAAAGCACTCAGTCACGAACATTGAACACAATTTAGACATCCTGCATAGAGCTCATAAGGGACGGTTTCTTAACATTTTGGAAGAAATTGAAATATACACCCACAAAAATAAAGATCCGGATTTAATCCTCAACGAGCAAAGCGAATTCAATCATAACGCCTGTTTTAGCATTTATGACGACCTACTAAGATAACAACTCTTGCGTGTGGAGATCCAGACCGAGGGATGAGAGATGGTGCGCGGTGGAGAGGCCGGAAGACGCGTGCAGCGCCTGGCGTCTTTGACGGGGCTCTCCTGTGCGGCCCTCTTGCCCGCGGCGATGGACATCAGACGACTGAGCGGATCGCAGCAAAACACCGAAATGGCGGGAACCACGGAAGCAGACCGTAAAGGAAAACAAGTTCACACCAGCACCATAGATATATAAATCGCCCTATGTTTTTAGATCGTATAAAAATAATTTTGCTGTTTTTAATTCTGACGAGTACAGATTTTAACCTTGACATCTACATATTTTAATTAAGTATTTTTGATATAAAAAAGACCTACCGAATACAGTATGTGCAAATGGAATGTAACAAATGTACCAGACGCCCCCTGTCAGTAATAGTGTTATAATTAATATAAATGACGTGCACTCTGCCAACAAATTGTATGTGACGTAGCATGTGAAAGTTGCTGGATTTGGACGGGTTACTCCTGTAACTGAAATATGAGGTACGTTCTGGTACATTTGATGTTGATTAGATAGGTTGAAAATGATTTGCTTCCGTGAAATAGTAAATTAGTATCATTACTTTTACAGATCTGAAGATGGTTCTGAATGAACCGAAACCGGTCATATGAATAAAAAAAAATTGCAATCAAGACGAATTTTAAGTACCACAATTATTTCTTTGCCCCATGAAGTGCAGTGAGGAGCGGTACGATGTCGCGTTTAGTAGGTTAGGTAGACCATAATGACATAGATAAGGGTGGCTATTCATCAGCTGGAAACGAATTTGCTACAGTTCTGCAACGCAGTGAGCCTCGTATCCTCTGCATCAACCGGTCCTAGGGTGAGACTTCCGTTTTGTGAACAAAGCCATCCTGCTAAACCCGCAGGACAGGACAAGAGTTTAAATTGTGGAAAGGGGCCAAAATAAGGGGCTGTCCGTTTCACTCGAACATACAACTTTATTATTTGATCAAACATTACAAGAGCCTAAAAAAAATTTTTTTTTAACACACAGCTTTAATCATTGGGACTTAGTTACCAGCTGAAAGCACTTTAATTTAAAAACTGCTGAAGGCCAATAACTTAAAATGCAAGCATAACCAGAAATTTAAAAGGCAAAGCCTTATCTTAAAACAGTTCCTTAGTTAGGCTGAAGGCCCGAAGAATCAGACATTTCAAGAGTAAGTTTAAATTCAAGTCGGCTCAAGGCCTAACACTTAAAACTCCATAAAATTAATTTTTTTTAAATACCAAAGGCCTTACGTGAAACAGTTCCTTCAACTAGGCTGAAGGCCTTAAAAGAAAAACAACTCTAACTCAAAATCGGCTGAAAGCACAACACTTCAAATTCAGCAACATTAAAACCTTTAAAATGAGAAAGGTCTTACGTGAAACAGTTCTTTAAATTAGGCTGAAGGCAACCGCATAATAACCCTGGGTTCGGTTTGGGGTGGCGGTATGGTGGTTGAATTGCTGTGGCCTGTTATTGTGGGGTTGTGTAGCACTGACGGCTACGGCTGGGCGAAGCCTCTCCATCGTTTCTAGGTCCGCCGTTGATTACCCAATACACAATATCGAAGAAGAATCTCAAACAGCAAAGAGAAGTTCTACCAAGGCTACAAAGTGGATGCACTTGTAATCACATACGATGAAGACTACATCTGACGGTCAGGAATTTTTCAGTGGTAATCGGGTCATAACGATAACAAGAGCCGGCCGGTGTGGCCTAGCGGTTCTAGGCGCTTCAGTCTGGAACCGCGAGACCGCTAGGGTCGCAGATTCGAATCCTGCCTCGGGCATGGATGTGTGTGATGTCCTTAGGTTAGTTAGGTTTAAGTCGTTTTAAGTTCTAGGGGACTGATGACCTAAGAAGTTAAGTCCCATGGTTCTCAGAGCCATTTTTTTGATAACAGGAGCCCAGTTGATTTGTTTCACACCCATATGGAAATGACTTCTTATTTGATGATGAAAGCATTAAAAAGAGACAGAAAATGAAGAAACCATTTTTACTGCTTTTATGTTTACATATCAAGTTGCGTAAGGGTAACCACCCAAATACACCTATAGTGAACAATACGTCCTGTCTGAAGTTTAAATAGAGTGTGCAATAGGAAAATTCTGTAGTGTTGAGAACTGTTAAGATTTTGTGGCATTAGTAAATAAAATTTATATCTCAGAGGGGGCAGATCCAACACAATTTGACATCATACATGTTTACTCAAATATAACATTGTTCAAAAAATGTTCAAATGTTTGTGAAATCTTATGGGACATAACTGCTAAGGTCATCAATCCCTAAGCTTACACACTACTTAACCTAAATTATCCTAAGGACAAACACACACACACACACACACACACACACACACACACACACACACACACACACACACACACACACACACACACACACACACACAGACACACACACCCATGCCCAAGGGAGATCTCGAACCTCCGCCGGGACTAGCCGAAATATAACATTCAATGATTCTATGCAAATAATTAAAGTAACAGTACAGTCGAACATATGCTATAAACAGAATATTTGGAATGGTTGCTAGCCTTTAATTCCTTTCAGGTTAACAATAATCCATAGTACTCGGCTGTAAAGAGTGATAAGGAGTTGGTTGTTCTGAGAAATTGTGGAGTGATGTCTCAATACGAAATAATATATGTAAAATACACATAACATGATTTTTTTCAATTCAAGGAGTTCACTGATTCGAAATATCTATATATTAACGATCATTTTTAAAACTGTAGGTTCTAGGAAATGTTTTAATGTTAAAAATACGTCCATATGTACTAAACATTGTTTACTTGCAAGCTGAATGCATGTAAGATGAGTTATCATTGATTTACCTCTGTTTCTTTAATGGGCAAATTAATGTAACATTACTGTGAAACCGCCGAAAAATACAAATTTGCAAGATCCGAATTGTTTCAGTTCGTCACACTAAGATTTTCATTTACAACTGTTCAATGGTAAAGTATAAAAAGTTCAAAAATTAACCCATGACTCACACCAGTATAAAGTTACTGTTATTGTCACCTTATAAAGCATCTGATCAATACTACGGATGACGTTTGACATTTGTGGTAGCGCACGATCATCTTGATGCACGTAAATCGTGGTCAGAGACACAAACATTGTTTACTTCCTTAAATGATTATTCACATTTATATGACTGGCAACAATTTCTGAAGTGCATTTGCGTCGAGGAACGTATTCAGGATCATTATCCAAGCCATAGTTACATTATCCTCAGGTTTACACAAATCACACTGAAAAGCATTTCTCCGGCGCGAACATTGTATACATTACTAAATGTGGCAGGCTTGTCTTGGCAGTTACCACTATTTACATGCAAACATCATGACTGGGTTGCTATTAGTGAGAATCTCAAATTAGAGAGATAGCCGACATATCTTTGGTTTGTCGGGCAAGTGTACGCTAATATGAACAAAGCATACCAGTTCAATAGGTGTGTTTCTCCATCAACCGTCTTTTACCATTGTTTACAGCTGAGATCTTCACATATATCGGCAGAAAGGTAGCTTGTCGTTGGGCAATCATTTATCCAGAACAAAAGCAGAATTTTTTATTAGATGCGTAGAGAACAAATTCATTCAAATGAAGAAACACAAACAACAGAAAATCGTATATTATAAAACAAATTTATGTTGATTAAATGATCTTAAAACAAGGAGGTAATGCGAATGAAATACAAGAAAATCATTGAGTGGTACTTAGGTAAACAAAGAAACAACATAGATTCTTCTGCTTCTCGGTGAAATGTCCTGAGTTCTTTACGTATGTGTCAGTCTTTCCCATGCAGCTGGACTAGGGAGGCCACTTGTTTTGCCAGGTGATGTGCCAGGAGTACGAACAGTCAGTCGTACTGAAACATTATACTTATGTATCTCTGTTCCAACCGCACTTGGGAAAGACTGACACACACACATGAAGGACGCAGAGCATATCATTGAGAAGCTGATGACTTTCGTGGAGGCACAACACGTGCTTCTTTCATCGCCATCGGCAACCATCATGGTATGAGTGCCTGAGGATGGCCAAAGATTTACCTAAACCAGCAACCATCAAAATAAATGTTTTGCGTTCGTGTCTGTTCGTCATCCATTTTAAAGTACTCTTAGCCAAGCTGTCGTTCCTCCATGAGAAACGTTCTCAAAAATTGTCAACAGAAATGCATGGCACTTAAAAGCAACACAAACAGTATTAAGACCAGCAGTACTTCTTACTGAAAAATGTGAAAGGTTGAGATCGAGAACCAGGAACAGCGAGAGCAAGGAAACATAAATGCCAAAGAAAAAAGGATTTCATTTTTTAAAGTCACTACTGTAGGTAAATAGTAATATCTTTACAAATCTAAAGCCGCACGGCTTGATAATAAATAGAAGGAATTAATAATGTGCCAAACTGACATGTAAGAAATTTATAAACTAGAAAATATTGCGCATAAACTGACTACATACGGTACCGTTAACACAAAAAGGGCAAAAACGCACTTGAAATTTGGAAATTAAAAAAGATACACAATACTAATGTAATGGAAACACCTTACTAGAGACTGCACGAAATGCATGTAAAAATGTGATCTTAAGAGTTCTGAAGAAATGTTAGTAAAACTCTGACATATTAACAGAAGGAACCATCAACTTTTGAGAAGCATCCAGCAGGCAGCAATTAATGTTGATAAGAAAGCACAATCAACTGTGCGTATATGAGTCATTGCTTAAACGTTATGGCACAGATTTCCAACGCCCTTTATCGCTTTCTCAGAGGAGAACCTAGTCAGAGGCAGATCGAATTGCTGCGACAGTCAGATCCATTAAAGACGAGAAAGTTACGTAAAAGTTCGTCAACACTCATCTCGTAACTGGTCATTAACACAAGTTAGTGACTGTTGTACATAGGCAAATAAAAGCCGGTGTTGCGCAGAGCTTCCCACCAGATTAATTGTTTTTAGCGATCTGCTAGCGGTGCAGTGAATTAAGTCGCCAAAAGCTATTTCGTCGGCTGCATCTGGCCTTGGTCTCTAACCAGCACTAGCCTTCAGGCAGCAGTAAGTCTCCACAAATGCCGTACTGCGAGAGAGGTTCCAGAACGTTCCAGAAAGTATTGACAAATGCAGTGTAAACAGCGTGGTGCACCGTGGCGGCTCTGCGCACTCTGTCTCCGTCAGTCAGCAGCAGCAGCAGCAGCAGCAGCATCAAAACTCCGAGACAGTTAAGCGGTCCACGGTGCGCACTCTAGCGGAGCGCTATATCTCTCGTTCCTAGATACAGAGTCCCAAACATAAGATAGAGTGAAAACCTCCGTCGGTACATTCCCCACTCAGAGAAACTAGCAGCTAAGTGGTTCATAATTTCCATCTCAGCAAAGCCTGGACACGAGAATGGTAGAATAAAACCCCATTTTCGGCAATCTATGGCAACTTGGTCTGCCCTGTAGAATATGGAGTACACCCAACAGAATCGCAAATAACCATGGATGATGCAGTTACCTATTTTGCACGTGGGGAAGGGCTACCACTACGAAATGAACATGTAGCTTTCCAAGACAGTCAGACATATTTTTGAAGGGTGCCCTCGAAATTTTGTATACTGCAAACCCAAGCCCCCAGACTTCTGGAACGCTACAGCAGATGTGATCAATTACGTAATTAATATTTCTGTAAATTTCTAAATTATGTACATATTTCATTTGTATTTCTAAAGAGATGTGCAAATCCCATACAATTTATAAATTTGTTTTCATGATATCTACACGAGACGTTCGATGGCGGCAGCGGAATGGTCCCACAATCCTCATCTAATACAGGTTCTCTAAATTCATCCAACAGTGTTACGTAAAACCTACGTCGTATTTCCTTCAATGATTCCCATTTCAGTTGCTTAGGTATTTACGTTATACTTCCGTAGTGGCTTTACTGTCCTCTTACAATCTTAACAATGCCTGTCTCAATCCGGGATCTACGAGGGTTGGAACTTAAATAGTAGCAAATATATGTTAAAAACCAATATAAAAGAGTTACATGTTTGCAGCTGTTAGTGTTCTTCAAAGTAGTCACCAGCCTTGTGTAGAATCCGTTGCCAGTGATGTGGAAGGCGTAGTAGACCGTTATCAGAGCCTGTTCTGTTGATAGTACGAATGGAGCGGTCTACTGCCTGTCGAATATCTGGAACAGTTTTGAAGCGAATGCCACGAAGCCAAAACTGAAACACCAGTCCAACGAACGGCGTCATTACGGGTCACCGCGAAAGCCGAAAGTGCGTCACAGCCTCAGAATAGTGAAAGCTATGATGATTCTCGTGTACGACTGTGATGGTGTTAGCCGGCCGGTGTGACCGAGGCGCTTCAGTCCGGAATCGCGCGACCCCTACGCTCGCAGGTTCGAATCCTGCCTCGGGCATGGATGTGTGTGACGTCTTTAGGTTAGTTAGGTTTAAGTAGTTCTAAGTTCTAGGAAACTGATGACCTCAGATGATAAGTCCCATAGCGCTCAGAGCCATATTTGAACCATTTTTTTTTTTTTTTTTTGTGATGGTGTTATCCTAACGCATTACGTTCCTCCACGGCAGACCGTCAATGCACAATATTAGTGTTCGTTTTTGGAACATCACCTGCGACCATCTTTGCTAAATAAGCGGCGACACTTTCTGCGCAACCCACCCGTCATTGTGCATGACGATGGGCGGGAGCATACAACGCAAGCTGTGGCTGCTCTGTTCGGTCGATGGGACTGGGAAGTACTGTACCATCCACTAGACTCCCCAGGCTTAAGTCTTTGTAACTCTCATTTGATTCCGAAGATGAAGGAACTAGTTCGTGGCATTCGCTTCAAAATTGTTCAAGAGATTCGACAGGCAGTAGACCGCTCCACTCGCGCCATCAACAGAATAGGCCCTGCTAACGGTATACTACGCCTTCCACATCTACATCTCCATCTACATACATACTCCGCAATCCACCATACGGTGCGTGGCGGAGGGTACCTCGTACCACAACATCGCTGGCAGCGGGTTCTACACAACGCTGGTGACTACTTTGAAGGACAGTAACAGGTGCAAACATGTAACTCTTTTGTATCTGTTCTGAATAAATAGTTGCCACTATTTAAGATACAACCCTCGTATTTATTTACTTATTTAAACATATCAGATTAGGATCTGTACGCCTTCTCTTAAATTGGACCAGGGTTTCACACATTCCCAGAAATGTTGACACGAACTTTGAGAGGTTGTAAAAGATGCCTTGAAGAACAAATCGATGACAGTAATCCGTATCCAGCAATGTCATCCAACGAGTTTCGTGAGCCTCGGAATTGCAGGCCCCGGCGCCTGCCGCTATGCTACCCTTTCGGCAGCAAACATGATTTTACACGCCTGCGGACTATAGACGCAATGTTGTTTGTTTTTCAGTGATGGCGAATGATAGCCACGGTCGCCAGTGGAGAAGATGGAGCTAACTGCGGCGTAGAAGAGTTCTCTGCTATGAATGCGATGCTGTGTTACCTCGGTGGATGTCGGTTTCGGACACATGTTTGCATCCTCACTTTATTTCTCTCCTGGAACCATCTAACATCACCAGTTTTTTTTTCGGTATAAAGAAGAAAATAAACCGCAGACGGAAACCCGTCACTAAGACCATCATCCAGCAAGACAACAGTGCATTGCATTCATAGAAGACAAAACTTGTGTACGCAGCAGCTAGCTACATCTTCTCCACTGGCGATCCTAGCAGTCAGTCGTGGTCCTGAATAACAAACGACTTGCGAAACGTTGCGCCTATGGTCCGTCAGCAAACAATGGCTCTGAGCACTATGGGACTTAACATCTGAGGTCATCAGTCCCCTAGAACGTAGAACTACTTAAACCTAACTAACCTAAGGACATGGCCGAGGCAGGATTTGAACCTGCGACCGTAGCAGTCGCACGGTTCCGGATTGAAGCGCCTAGAACCGCTCACCCACACCGGCCGGCGTGAGCGAACAAGACCCGTTTGCTGCCAATGGGGTGGGCCGGTGGCCGACGCCTGTAACCTTGACGCTCTGTAGCGTCCTTGAATGAAGTTCCCAGACACAGTTTCGTATCCTCTATTTGTTCCCCATGACACCCTCTACAACCGTTCTAAGTTGGTCGCCGAATGTTTGGGATATCCTGTATACCCTAGGGACAAACATTTTAATTTCATCAGTAATAATAAAATACTACAGATTTAAGTACGATTTGACTGTATGTGAGAAATTTCAGTAAACCGTAGAGACTCAGAACTAATAATGGTAAATCATTGCAGTACTACTAAAACTGCGTCTGCTGCCTCTAATAACTATAATAATAATAAAAAATAAAAATAACAGTTGTAGTAGCAGACACAAAATGGAAATTTAGCCATGATTACTCGATAATAACTGGAAAAATACTCTAGAATTGTTTACACAAGCACCGTGTATGTGATTTCCTTTACAGTTCCATCTGGCTTACAAGAAACAGTTCCGATAAATGTATGTCTGCCATTTGCCTTTCCTAATAGTGACTTCCTGTGGTCGTCCCATTTCATGTTGCTTCTTAACATTATCTCTAAAAGTTGGCCTACTTAGCCGGGTGGTAACGTGCTTGCCTCCCATGCAGTGGGCCTGAGTTCGATTCCCGGCCGGGTTGGAGGTTTTCTACGCTCCTGGTCATCGGCCGCAAGTCGCCCAATGTGGCGCCGGCTGAAATAAGACATGCACTTGGCAGCCGAACACGAGTGGGGCCTCGCGGTCAACAATGCCATACGATCATTTCACTTCATTACCCCTAAAAACTTATATGAATTGATGTGCTCATCTGCTACATATTGTTCAGATCAAACCTGTCCAATGCTGAACAGATTCAAAAATCATTTTAGATACTACATGATTGCGTGCATGATGAAGTGGTTCATTTTATATTACATCAATAAGCACTGTATCAGTCTATAATTTTGCTTTCAGCCTAATTAGCACTAACAGGGTAGAGAGTTACATAATTATGATGTATAGCTCAGTTCACACTGGAAAAACTGACTTCATAAGTAATGAAGGCATGACGCTATCGGGAAAGTTATTTAGGTGAAACAAAGTTAAATGTTGGATGCTTTCTCTTGCCACCCGACTCCGCCGTCACCGTCATTGTAATAAAGTCTACGCTTAGTAGCACTGTAATACCCAGATCACGAATTATTAGCTGGAGGTGATTTTAACTTACTGAGCATAGACTGAGATGTCTGTGGATGCAGTACCGACAGTAGTTTTGTAGTTTTGAAAACGTTTTCCGAAAGTTATCTTGAGCAGCTAGTTCAAAATCCTACACGCAAAGGAAATTTTTAAAGCTTGTAGTCACAAACAGGTCTGAACTTACTGACGGTCTCAGTATAGAGAAAGTGATTAGTGATTACAATGTTACCATTATGATGATGGTTACTAAAGCTAAGAAAACAATCAAGGAGTCTAGGAGTATTTTTTATACAAAAATCAGATAAGCAGTTCCCATCATCCCACTTAGACAGTGACATTATTTAGTTTCAGTACGCTGCACAAAGAGGAATTACGTGCGAAATTTAAACGAATCGTATATCTCCCTCTGGTGAAGTTGTGTCGAGTAAGTGAATTAACGACAGAAAAGACGCACAGTGGTTTAATAACAAGATTCGGAAAATGCTTAGAAAGTAAAGACTTTTGCTCTCTCGGTTCAAATGAGAATATGCAAGTGACGAGAAGACAAAGTTAGAAAAGTTCTTGCGTCCGTAAAAAGACAGATGCGCGAATCTTATAACAACAATCGTCGTCGTGTCTTAGCGAAACCCAAGAAAACCTGCCAAAATTGTAGTCTTTCGAAAAATTGGTAGCCGGGTCGCATGCATCTACCCAGTCACTCGTTGACAAAATTGGAGTGATAACAGAACACAGCGAAAGGAAACCTGAAGTTTTAAATTTCGCGTTTAAGGAATCCTTCACGCAGGAAGATCGTAGAAACATACCTCCATTTGACCATCGTATGGACTCCCGTATGGCGGACTAAGTAACGTACTCCTGGCGTAGGGGGGCAACTCAAAGAGATGAAAAAAACATGTCATCAGGTCCAGATGGAAACAAAAACGCTTTAAAAAGAGCACACTACGGTACTGGCCCGTTATGTAGCTTGCACTTACCGCGAATCTCTCGCCCAGTCCTAACTGACTGGAAAAAATAGGTGGTTTCTGTACATTCGAAGGGTAAAAGAATGGACCCGTAGGAGTATAGACCAATGTGCCTAATGTCAGTTGGCTGCATAATCCTTAACCGTATTTTCAGCTCGAAATAATAAATTTGCTAGAGACCGAGAGGTTTATGTCCATGAATCAGTATGGTTCTAGAACGCATCGGTCGTGCGAAACTCAGCTTGCCCTTCTCATATAATAACTTACGAACCATGGATTAATGGCAAAAAGCAGATTCCGAACTCCTAGATTTCTGAAAAGTGTTTGACACAGTACTTCGCTGCAGACTGTTAACGAGGGCCTGGGAACACGGAATAGCTTCGCAGCTGTGTGAATGGCTCGAAGAATTCTTAAGTAACAGGACCCAGTATGTCGTCTTCAACAGCAAGTGTTCAGAGACCAGGGGTTCGCCTGGACTGCCCCAGAGAAGTGTTACTGGCCCGATATTATTCTTTATGTACATGAATGATGGGACGGACGGAGTGAACAGTCATCTGCGGCTGTTTGCTGACGATCCTGTTGTGTACGGGCAGGTACCATCATTAAATGACTATACAATGACAATGATAAATAGTAGGGTGTGGGTCATAAGGGTACACCGAAATCACAATAGTAATCCGTTGTAGTTACCACACACTTCTTTATTCAGTCAGAAAGCATTATCAAATCACAATCACAATAATAAAGGCGATTGCCTTACAAAGCCAGATCACTTGGCTAAATGACGAACAAAATTCTTTAACTAGAACAAGACCCATAAAGACATGAAAATTGAATATAAGTAGTTGAACTAACTCAGATAAACTTCATTACTTAGATGGAACTAATATCCACACGATTACTATCAGAATTCTAATTACTTCCCATCAACTAAAGAATACATTAAGTGCCAGAACACAGATCATGTAAGATTTGGCTACCCAACTTTCCTAAATAAAACACTAATCCTAAAAGCTTTTTTTTTACAGTAAAAACCACTTCCACGACTAAGGAGGCGCTTTAATTTGACCACACAAATTTTCAAGTTTACTTAACTCAGTTGATTTATCAACAATGTTGTTAAAATCATTAGTACTAGAACATTACCATATGACAATAGCCCCTAAAATGAGGCCGCATCAATACTGCGTGTGAATTAGTGATAGACGCGAGCACTCCAAAGGATTTTAATGAATACAAGAGATCCACGACACTGCAAATGAAATAGAAGTGTACTCAACTTTGCGCTGCAATTGAACTTCAGACACCATAACTCTTCACGGGAAGGATGGAATCACAAGACAGTAACAACATAACCCGAGATGTAAAAGGGGGGGGGGGGGGGAGGCAGGGCCTTAAATATCACTCTGCCACTGTGTTACTCTGCTCCCAATGTGCTCGCGTCGAACACGGCCAATTATCTGCAACACAAAAAACATGAGCGGTGAACAATATTCTGAGGCGTGAGATACACAATCTACTTTAGAGAACAGGTGATCATTACTGTCAATGAAATCAGCCTCCGTGAGTTACTTGGCCAGTCACGGCCTTAAAATTTGATTAACCAACTCGCACAAGGACCACTAAAATAATGTCCTGAAGTTAAAATGACAAGAATTATCTCGACACATTTAAACGCCAAACTACAATAATGAACTACAAGATGGAATGGAACAAATATCTTGGCATCGCTTGGAACGCCAGACACCGACTTCTGGAAAAAAATGTTTCAAACGGCTCTGAGCACTATGGGACTTAACTTCTGAGGTCATCAGTCCCCTAGAACTTAGAACTGCTTAACCTAAGGACATCACACACATCCATGCCCGAGGCAGGATGCGAACCTGTGACCGTAGCAGTCGCGCGGTTCCAGACTGTAGCGCCTAGAACCGCTCAGCCACCCAGGCCGGCCGGCTTATGCACTTCTCGTTGTTCTTCTAGCTACGTATTTAGCCATGCTTCATGTCGGTTTGTTGGACGTAGCCACACTTCCTAACTGCCGTCAAGTATCAAGTCACGACACTGACTTGCGCGATAAACAACTAGAACCATTCCAAACAGCTTATAGTACACTGGCATGTTCAATTAAGATGCACGCAACCTACTGAAGCCACTCGACGACTTCAATTCATTCGGCCTGTGTAGCTTGTAACAGAGTGGAAGAAACTTGTCCTTCCAACCTCTAGGAAAAACAAACCACCATGGGCAATGGATCGGCGTTGCACAACTCAACCAGCCGTACCGACTCGGCCTCTCCCCGTGCTGTCTACGTACACAGTCCCACGTCACTACACGTCACACCGCATATACCCACACAAGACTCACCGCAGAACGCACGCCAAAGATATGAAGAAGAGCAATCAACATCGAAGTCGACTCAAAGATGAAAATGAGAGTCGATGGCAACTGGCGCCAGAAACGCACCCGCTCAAATTGCTTCTAGCTCTAAATGTGGACAATGTAAATTGATGTGGAAGAGTAAGAAAAACAACCCCGCAATGTTCGAAAAATGGTTCAAATGGCTCTGAGCACTATGGGACTTAACTGCTGAGGTCATCAGTCCCCTAGAACTTAGAACTACGCAAACCTAACTAACCTAAGGACATCACACACATCCATGCCCGAGGCAGGATTCGAACCTGCGACCGTAGCGGTCGCGCAGTTCCAGACTGTAGCGCGCAATGTTCGAATACAGAGTCATTATGCTGCTTGCACAGGCGTGTCGATTAAATATCTAGGCGTAATGTTGCAAAGCGATACGAAAGGGAACGAGCGCATGAGGATTTTAGTACGGAAAGGGAATGGTCGACGTTGTTTTATTGAGAGAATTTTAGGAAAGTGTAGTTCATCTGTAAAGGGGACAGCGTATTGAACACATGTGCGACCCGTTCTTGATCTGTGATCAAGTGTTTGAGATACTCACTAGGTAGGACTAAAAGTAGACATTAAAGCAATTCAGGGGCGTGCTGCTAGATTTGTTACCGGTAGGTTCGATCAACAGGCAAATATTGCGGAGATGCTACGGCGACTCGAATGGGAGTCCCTGTAGAAAAGGCAGCCTTCTTTTTCACTGATACAGTTGAGAAAATTTAGAGAACCGGCAGCTCAAGCTGACTGCAGACCGACACTACCGCGACCAATGTATACACTCCTGGAAATGGAAAAAAGAACACATTGACACCGGTGTGTCAGACCCACCATACTTGCTCCGGACACTGCGAGAGGGCTGTACAAGCAATGATCACACGCACGGCACAGCGGACACACCAGGAACCGCGGTGTTGGCCGTCGATTGGCGCTAGCTGCGCAGCATTTGTGCGCCGCCGCCGTCAGTGTCAGCCAGTTTGCCATGGCATACGGAGCTCCATCGCAGTCTTTAACACTGGTAGCATGCCGCGACAGCGTGGACGTGAACCGTATGTGCAGTTGACGGACTTTGAGCGAGGGCGTATAGTGGGCATGCGGGAGGCCGGGTGGACGTACCACCGAATTGCCTAACACGTGGGGCGTGAGGTCTCCACAGTACATCGATGTTGTCGCCAGTGGTCGGCGGAAGGTGCACGTGCCCGTCGACCTGGGACCGGACCGCAGCGACGCACGGATGCACGCCAAGGCCGTAGGATCCTACGCAGTGCCGTAGGGGACCGCACCGCCACTTCCCAGCAAATTAGGGACACTGTTGCTCCTGGGGTATCGGCGAGGACCATTCGCAACCGTCTCCATGAAGCTGGGTTACGGTCCCGCACACCGTTAGGCCGTCTTCCGCTCACGCCCCAACATCGTGCAGCCCGCCTCCAGTGGTGTCGCGACAGGCGTGAATGGAGGGACGAATGGAGACGTGTCGTCTTCAGCGATGAGAGTCGCTTCTGCCTTGGTGCCAATGATGGTCGTATGCGTGTTTGGCGCCGTGCAGGTGAGCGCCACAATCAGGACTGCATACGACCGAGGCACACAGGGCCAACACCCGGCATCATGGTGTGGGGAGCGATCTCCTACACTGGCCGTACACCACTGGTGATCGGCGAGGGGACACTGAATAGTGCACGGTACATCCAAACCGTCATCGAACCCATCGTTCTACCATTCCTAGACCGGCAAGGGAACTTGCTGTTCCAACAGGACAATGCACGTCCGCGTGAATCCCGTGCCACCCAACGTGCTCTAGAAGGTGTACGTCAACTACCCTGGCCAGCAAGATCTCCGGATCTGTCCCCCATTGAGCATGTTTAGGACTGGATGAAGCGTCGTCTCACGCGGTCTGCACGTCCAGCACGAACGCTGGTCCAACTGAGGCGCCAGGTGGAAATGGCATGGCAAGCCGTTCCACAGGACTACATCCAGCATCTCTACGATCGTCTCCATGGGAGAATAGCAGCCTGCATTGCTGCGAAAGGTGGATATACACTGTACTAGTGCCGACATTGTGCATGCTCTGTTGCCTGTGTCTATGTGCCTGTGGTTCTGTCAGTGTGATGTGATGTGTCTGACCCCAGGAATGTGTCAATAAAGTTTCCCCTTCCTGGAACAATGAATTCACGGTGTTCTTATTTCAATTTCCAGGAGTGTATTTCACGTAAGGACCACGAAGATCAGAGAAGAGAAATTTAGGATGGTACAGTCGTCTTTCTCTCTCTCTGTTTGGGGAGTGGAACAGAAAAGGAAATGACTAGTAGCAGTACAAGCTGCAGTCCGCCATGCACCGTACGGTGCATGGATGTAGATTTAGACAGCAATAAAACCATCTGCCGTAGACACAGACAAGGGTTGCTGTTTGATAAGATTGTTTGCTAAGCGCGTTACTTGTGTAGCAATATGGCCTTTTAATGGAGATCTTAAGTTATTAACGTTACTATGTACCTCGTTTGCATGCGAAAGCGTCTGCCTTTCTTTCGTAGTGATCAATATATATAACAGTTATGCAGTAATCAAATTTACTTTACTGGCCCGTGAAATGAGGAAATAATCGTAAAATCAGAAGACAATCTGATACCCTTGACTTATAAACGAGATAATGATGCTGAATAGCATCAACTATATTTTCCACCTACGAAGCTCGCGAATTCCTCGATAAACTAATTTGTATTTATGGGGGCTCTGAATTTAGTAGCAGAATGAATATAGATAGATCTGAAACTGCATTAAAATATGTATTTCAAAAAAGGTGTACTGACGCTGCATCATACAACCGAAATAAATGCAGTAATCCTACAGAATGAGTGACCAATACAGATCTGAGAGAACTACATTATATGATGATAAAAGTAAATGGAAAGCTGTACAAAACTGGTACATTTGTTATAACTTTCAAACCTCCAGTTTCGCTGACTATTTTTAAAAGAGACTTCAGTCGACTGCAAGTCAAATTCTGCACGGTAGTTCAAAAAGCCGAGCTTTAATCTACATTGGCATGAAATATTTGGGATATTGCCATGGAAATCAGGAAAATATTGACTTTCATTAGACATATGTCGCAGAGGAAGCACAAGCTCAATTTCATCACATTGTTGTTCGATGCAGGATGTTGCCCACTGAAAACTGCTGTGTCAAAATTCTTGTGTTGTGATGTAGATAAACCCAGAAATTCTAAATCTGGATGAATGGTGATGAACTGAAACGCTGCTTTTAAAAATTTATGTAGCGTAATTCTGCTAAATACAGAAGATACAAAGGACGTTCAAGAATTTAGAATCTGAGATTTTCTTCGGAAATACTGACATTCACAGGTAAACGAATGCTATCAACGCTCAAAGCATCGCATTAGCATCATGTTCACTGTAACATTATCACAGTGCTCACTTAAACAAACATGCAGTACTAAAAAGTCAACTCGCTGAAAGATTTTCGAATTTAGACAACCACAGATGTTAAGCCCTATCGGCGGACGGTATACGCTCTTAACACTGCGTCAAGTTGCTGAAAAACAAAACTCCACTAGTTATAAAAGCTTTTTTACGTTTCGGGAATGGTCCAGCATCGGAATAGCAGAAAGAATCTTCATGCAAAGTATCGTGTCGAGTGGTAACGCTGCTGAAAAGCTAGCCGAATACGTTAGTAAAAGTGCCCTTTAAGGTTATCATAAACAAGTTGATTCTTGATATTTAGCTACCTGAAGTAGCGTCAAGGACTTACACAGTTATTCGTGTAATGGTTGTAAGTTAAACGTACTGGAGTCTGACAAAAATAAATTCCATTTCAGGTTGCCAGCAGCTAACGCCACGTGCAAGACCGTGACTCAGTAACGGCGCGAAGGCAGGGCGTCAAGCGACACCTCCAGTAAGCGAGGCGGCGGTGAAGACGGTCGCTGCATTAGGCGCTCGACTGATGGCCGCCGTGCCGGAAGACTGCCTCCGGTGACGTCAGTGGCCACGTGATGGATGGAGGCGTCGGCGGGCAGTCCGTCAGCGCGGTGTTGCCAACTCCGGGAACTCCACAACTCGCCCAGCCATTCTGCGCGGTGCTGGTCCGTCTAGTGACCAGGCGTCGCACGCTGTAT
Organism: Schistocerca serialis cubense; assembly: GCF_023864345.2. NCBI lineage: Eukaryota > Metazoa > Arthropoda > Insecta > Orthoptera > Acrididae > Schistocerca > Schistocerca serialis. The sequence continues at coordinate 344,755,398 of NC_064638.1, read as the reverse complement.
ACTGCACGAACCGTTCGACTTCACGTTACGTCGTTCATCTGTAACTCTTTCTTTGAAGCAGGAGTTTCAGGCATTTATAAGGTCATTGACTAAGAGTCGGGTTGTATAACGAAACATTTTAGTGCCTTAGTTGCCTTCGAATTAGATTGTCCTAAACTGCAAACATCACTAATTTGATGGTAAAGCTGCTTTTCAGCATTAAATTCAAAATTTCTCCACAGGGAACCATAGCATTAGGATATGTGACGCTGTTAATAGTAATCTGTGCCTCAGAGGGGGAGTTAAGCTCGGCAATCACGTTGGTGCTATTCAAGAGGAGCAGGCTGTTTGCCGACACCAGGTTTCCTCCTCTACGTTCCCTCATCATTACACAACACAAACATGACACCACATTACACACATCCATTATAGTTAAACTCAACTGGTATACTTAGGATACAACTGCCATGAAACGTGGAAGATGGGGCCATAGGGCCAGCAGAAACAAATAAATTTTCGTTACAACGTCCGAAACGACACTCTGTGGGTCTTGAAGCCGTTCTTTATAATAACTTCTGAATACGATTTTACAGTTTCTGTTTAACAAGTGGTGGCCGGCTAGCAAATTATATATTAAAGCTCAACTGCCTTCTTCATAGCACTGCGTTTGTACAATGAATGAACAAGTGGCCTATCGGGACCATTCTACCGCCGTGTCATACTCAGCTAAGGGTACAGATAGGAGTACTCCACTTTCCCGGTCGCTATGATGATTTTCTTTGACCAGAGCCGCTACTATTCGGTCGAGTAGCTTCTCAATTGGCTTCACGAGGTTGAGTGCAGTCCGACAAATGGAAACATCGCTTGGCGCCCTCGGATAGTCACTCATCCAAGTGCCGACCACGGCCGACAGCGTTTAACTTCGGTGATCTGAAGGGAACCGGTGTACCCACTGCGGCAAGGCCACAGCCCGGTGAAATACGGCACGTCCGTGAATAAAGCCAAAGTCCACCATACTGCTATGAGAAATACAGCCAGAGCGTCGGTGAAGAAAAAATACCGCGCAAGTAGCAAAATAAGAATTTTACACTAGAGACAAAAAACTGTCTAAAATGCATAACACATTTCACAGCGGCGTTAAATTTGCATCGTAGCACAACAAGGAAATATTGGATCAAATAAAAATGTGAAACAAAAAAAATGCGCTTTAGAAAGCTTAATTACCGTACATACGCAGAATTGTCTCAGTATTTATGCCATGATCTGTTACTTACGCAGTATTTGTCAGTCTCCTGGCACATTCACGTTGGTATTTGGTGCTGAGAAAGCTAGTGACAATACGTTTTGGAGCATTAATAATTTTTATTGAAATATTTCACAGAAACATTTTAAATAAATATACTGTTTACATAGTTCCGATAATGTCTGCACATTTCAAGTAAAATCCTAAACGTCACTCAGGGCAGCAACAGAGAATTACACTGCACTGATACTTGTCACACAGTTACCTCCGCGATAATTTTCATTCATGAGGGATGTTGTCATAATAACTATGACAAACTTTAGGAAGAACAGATGTAAGTTGTTGTAAATGATCCCATTTGAATTTCCTGATTTTCAGTCTTCCCTTGTATAGTTTCGGGAAGTAAACATCTCCAAGAATTTTCCTCGGACGCCTCGCTAGTTCTTACCACACCTCATTGGAAGAGCACTTGTAGTAAATAATACCATTTGGGCGATACTGTAGCGCCCTCAGATCGGTAACAGTAGGCTCATTTTTTACAGCTCTTCCAGGCCTAATTGAGTCGTACAGCCACAAATTTTTCTCTGCGTAGTTGATGAAAAAGGAATAATCTAGGTAATGGACTTCGTATGGCTGTGGCTTTTTCCTCGCTTCTTCAGATGTCATAGCGTATTGGCTAGGAAGTGTAACTACACGTCCTTTGATCTTGCACTCAATGGAACTGTGAACTTAGTCACATTCCATCTACGGCCTTTCTCCAAAAACTTTTGTGTAATCAGTACTCCAGTATCAATTGCTTATCTTAAAAGAGCATTTGATAAAATCACATTCGTGTTCTGATATGTGCAGCCGTCAGAATACAGAATGACTTGAACGGAGCTTTCCTTAATCGTTCTGGATAGGGTGTCCACGATGCATGAGGCAAAATATGATGCAACCAAATCACCTTGCTTTTTATCGAACCAGTAACATAATGCATCACGACTTTCTAAATTATACACTGTAAAGTTACGAACAGCCAACTTTGTTTTATAATAAACTGCACTTGCACTTAAAAATGGAGTTACTTTCACGGCCTGTAAGTCTATGGTGTACACTGAGCAGAGCTTCTGCTGGGCTTCTTCCTTGTCAGCATCTTTTTCCATCCCAGCCTGCTCTTTCCGTAGTGTGTGTTGCTTCCACACGTCTTGACTCAAGCTACCAAGTCTGTAACTAAAACACAAGTCGCACTGGTCTTTCTTGGGGGAAAATTAGTTAATATTACCATCTTCTAAAATCAAGTTAAAGTTACGCGACTTAATGGTGAAACCTTCTCCGCATGACATCTTCCACATAGTCAATACAGCTGTTGTTTGGATTGTAGAGTAGGCTCAAGGTACAACTTCGATGAGGATTTCCTGCAGTAGTCCGACGAAGTTTCGGAAGAGAGTCCAGGAATTCTTTCATGAAGGTTCTATCATCTTTCTTCTTCTTCTTCTTCTTCTGTTTGATTCGAGTTGATGACGATTCTGTATCAGGACTCATCCCATGTGTGGAATTACCCAGGCAATATCGGACTGTCCCTTTTTTAATCCCAAAAGTATTGAGAAACATCTTTTTGCATACTTTATGTTTCCCCAGCTCATTTTTCAAATGATAAATGAGCGTCTCTTTTCTACTGGACTCGCCTGTGTTGTTCCCTGGACGTTTGGTTGGAATTACGTCCACAAGGTTGATAACGTAAACCCTCCTCTGATCCATGACGTCGTTTCCCAAAATGTGTTAAATACTGCCTGCCCATCATCAGCAGAAAACTGATGACGCTTCATTTGAACAGATTTCTGACACATTTTCGAAGTACATGTTGGACTTAATTTTCGTGCCTCTCTTGGAGTATCATGAGTGATTTTACCAATTCCACTTCTTTTGTATCCAATATACACCTGTCCACGCTTCCTCAGAATTTTATTGGCATTTTTCTCCCAATCTTCAGGATGTGGTTTAGACTTCCTTTTCCTGTCACCGCTTACGTCATCATAAAATTCTTGGCCTTCACTGTCAGCATCATTATTGCTCCCGTGAACTTCCGACAATTTGTCCAGAGTGTTTGGCAAACAATGAGCAACATTGCAAAGCAATGAGTCGTAAGTACTGTCATCTCTAGTGGAAACTGTGACTGGTATCATTTTGAGCTTTGTTGGATACAACCACTGAAGTTTCTAGATGGAAAAATATTGATAAATTAATTTAGGCATACGAAGATGAAGCTCAAATTCATTTATTTATGAGAACGACGGCATCAGTAATGCTATTAACAATAATTCCAAGAAAACTTACCTCTGTCGTTAGACGTTGCAGGAACAGTAACCGAGAACCTCATACACGAAATTAATTCTTATTCGGTAAGTGTAATTTCAGCGTTACGACTTTTCTCGCATGTTGTTTGTTCTGCATTTACGGGAGACCGTACAAGAAAGTGGACAGTCTAGAAATCTTTGGCAGAAATGACTAAAGCACAAAACGAGTGAAGTGGGGGCGCTCTGATTTATATTACAATAAGACACTTGCGGTGCTGCTAACATTCGAAGGTGAATAATAAAACACATTTTTTACCGCTGTCAGTCACTCTCAGGAACGATTTTCAGCTGAGAAGCAATTTCTTCTTCAGTAAATAGATCGTCAACTATATCGCTGTCCATTATCACGATTGGAGCTACAAGCATGGAGCCACTTTCGAGCAGTGTTAAATTCGTAAGAAGGCAGTAACAATGTGATGTGGCTGCGCGCGCTTTTGTATGTACGCGGTATTGTTTACAGTATCCATAGATGGTAGATACGCGGTATTCAATTGTCTACAGTTCCGCGATATTGCCATCTATTTATTTGCTGTGTCATATATGCGGTAGTGTTTTAGATAATTTTTTCATGGTAAATAATTAAAAATTTGGCATTATGGCGTTAAGAGCAGATGCGCGTACGGTCAACGACATCATTTGACTAAAAAAGGAAAAATCGACAATTTGTCAGTTACGCGGTATTGTTTCTTCACGTATGCAGAGTCATTCACTAGACACAGTCCAGCCTCGCAGCAGAGGTCATCAACAGCAAGAGCACGTAGACTCAACGATGCAGTGGCATGCAGTCACTGTGTAAGTAGCTTGATCTCCCTCCGGAGACCACAGCGCTATTTAACCAAAAATGGAGGAATGCGTGTCTCTAACCCGTGGTCGCCGTCGGTTGTAGAGGTGGATAAGTAGTCTCGCTATCCTGAGTCGGTGGCTACAGCAAAATTTTTGTTAAAGAGATGTTAATATTGGAAGAAACGAGGACCATCAGTGGCAATTAAACATACGTTCATTCGCTTGTTCACATACGGTATGTCTGGCCTGGTGGTCTAGCTGTAAAGTAGACACTTCGATCGAATCTCGGTGGACCACGAAAATTTTCAGTCTGCCTTTAATCTAAGTATCACTTCTTGGACAGTGTGTGGATTCGCCTGGATCGACACGTGTTTTGGATCCGATGTTGAACTGTGGGACATCATTCCCCGGTTGGGCCATTGAGGTAGGTGGAGGACACGCAAGTCGCCGACGTCCATTCGAAAGATTTGAACTCCCCCAGTGAGCCATAAGCAATTATTGTTCTCTACCTCATCCCAAAATTCAACGAATAACTTTAGCAAGACAATCTTCTGCTCCTTCCATCCTCCCTTTTTATAATACATTGGCTCATAAGTAGGATCCCAGTTTGAAGGACTAAAACCGCATACAAATGATTTTAAAATACGAAGACGTGTCTCACGTATCAGTCACCAAGAAATTGGTGTGTAAAACTGAGTTTGTGTACAAATAATATTTAAAAATTAACAAATGTAGATACTGCAGAAGCGTAAGTCACTTAGGGAACAATAACATGTAATAAATAATTTTAAATTTTTTTTTTTATGATGCAACAGTCCCAACCGCGTAAAAATATTTGTTTGTTTAGTGGTGACCGCTTTGACTACTATTCTAGTCATCATGAGACTACTTATTCCCTGATGAGAATAACATCAATGTACTTAGAGGAATGTGAACTACAAGAACATAAAGAAACATAGTACATCAACAAATACGAAGCTGTCTAGGAGCAGGCGCCTCTCTACGAATTATATCACCATTGCTAGATGACATGCTATTTACGTCACTTAAATACCGGAAACTGTACCCACCGTTATCAGTATTACATCATTGTGAGCCAATGGCGGTAAACCACGTTAAATAAAGTCTAAACACAAAGATTTGTGTACAATATTAATGTCGAACATTAGCTGTATCGAAAATACAAATAACCTTTATCAAATCATAATATTAAACTTAAAATGGAGTTAAAAAAACAAAATAAGCTGTTAACTTATAAGAATACGCATGCTGCCCTCTAAGGGACCCATTGTGCAATGACCATTAGGCAAAGGTGTTTAACAGGGACGCCACCAGTAATAATGATATCGCATGAAGATCTGTGTATTAAAACTGCACATTAAAGATGTATTCGCTTACAATCCTTGGCTCGCCAATAATCACGGTACCGTCATCTAGATAGATATCTTACTACTACCGATCAGGGAACGAAATAATTATTATACGTCGAATATTATTAGTTATATTAAAAAATAAGGTGGCCTTTAACCTCTAGCAGGGGTACCAAGCAAACAGTATTAAGATACAATAAATTAGCACTCTTCTCTAGGGATAGATGCACAGCATATGTCAGGTACAGATGGCGAGAGAAACATTACCAATAATCATGGTACTCGTATGAAGATCGATACATTCCTATTCTTAACATTACGTGCAATGGTAGATAGGAGGCATTAGTTATCACCAGAACTGACAATTATGTTTATAACATTAAAGAACTGCATTGGACTAATACAAAATTAAAATGAAATAGATCTTTGACAATAACATCAAATCTCCATAAAGGAAATTTAAAAACCTGTAAGCTAAAAGTGATAAAATGCTCACCGGTACTGTGGTAACAACGTGGTAACAAGAAAACATCAATATTTTCTCATTGTACAGTAAACTCTCACATGCTATTTCGTCTTGGTTTAAGCAAATGTTACACCATGATTTGTAAAACAAAAATAAATAGTCTTATGACAAATACAAAACGACTGAACTAGTGATTTTTTTCAGAACCATTACTCTTGAATGTACAGTGCCCTTAGCACGACACATCTGCTAACGCTGGTAACCAAAGGTATTTCCAGACTCCAGTCAATACTGAGACACTAAATAAGCATTGGTTAGTCACTGAAACTTTGATCTGAATAACTATTGTAATTAGCTATAGCATAAAATTCGAACATGTAAGAACAAAATTGGACTGTTACTGAACCCATACAATGTGATCAAAAGTATCCGGATACCCCAAAAAAGATGTTGTTGTTGTTGTTCTTGTTGTGGTCTTCAGTCCTGAGACTGGTTTGATGCAGCTCTCCAAACTACTCTATCCTGTGCAAGCTTCTTCATCTCCCAGTAACTACTGCAACCTACATCCTTCTGAATCTGCTTAGTGTATTCATCTCTTGGTCTCCTTCTACGGTTTTTACCCTCCACGCTGCCCTCCAATACTAAATTGGTGATCCCTCGATGTCTCAGAACATATCCTACCAACCGATCCCTTCTTCTAGTCAAGTTGTGCCACAAGCTCCTCTTCTCCCCAATTCTATTCAATGCCTCCTCATTAGTTATGTGATCTACCCATCTAATCTTCAGCATTCTTCTGTAGCACCACATTTCAAAAGTTTTTGTTCTCTTCTTGTCCAAACTAGTTATCGTCCATGTTTCACTTCCATACGTGGCTACACTGCATACAAATACTTTCAGAAACGTCTTCCTGACACTTAAATCTATACTCGATGTTAACAAATTTCTCTTCTTCAGAAACGCTTTCCTTGCCATTGCCAGTCTACATTTTATATCCTCTCTACTTCGACCATCATCAGTCATTTTGCTCCCCAAATAGCAAAACCCCTTTACTACTTTAAATGTCTCATTTCCTAATCTAATTCCCTCAGCATCACCAGACTTAATTCGACTACATGCCATTATCTTCGTTTTGCTTTTGTTGATGTTCATCTTATATCCTCCTTTCAAGACACTATCCATTCCGTTCAACTGCTCTTCCAAGTCCTTTGCTGTCTCTGACGGAATTACAATGTCATCGGCAAAACTCAAAGTTTTTATTTCTTCTCCATGGATTTTAATACCTACTACGAATTTTTCTTTTGTTTCCTTCACTGCTTACCCAATATACAGATTGAATAACATCGGGGAGAGGCTACAACCCTGTCTCACTCCCTTCCCAACCACTGCATCCCTTTCGTGTCCCTCGACTCTTATAACTGCCATCTGGTATCTGTACAAATTGTAAATAACCTTTAGCTCCCTGTATTTTACCCCTGCCACCTTCAGAATATGAACGAGACTATTCGAGTCAACATTGTCAAAAGATTTCTGTAAGTCTACAAATGCTACAAACGTAGGTTTGCCTTTCCTTAATCTAGCTTCTAAGATAAGTCGTAGGGTCAGTATTGCCTCACGTGTTCCAATATTTCTACGGAATCCAAACTGATCTTCCTCGAGGTCGGCTTCTACTAGTTTTTCCATTCGTCTGTAAAGAATTCGCGTTAGTATTTTGCAGCTGTGACTTATTAAATTGATAGTTCGGTAATTTTCACATCTATCAACACCCGTTTTCTTTGGGATTGGAATTATTATATTCTTCTTGAAGTCTGAGGGTATTTCGCCTGTCTCATATATCTTGCTCACCAGATGGTAGAGTTTTACCAGGACTGGCTCTCCCACGGCCGTCAGTAGTTCCAATGGAATATTGTCTACTCCGGGGGCCTTGTTTCGATTCAGGTCTTTCAGTGCTCTGTCAAACTCTTCACGCAGTATCATATGTCCCATTTCATCTTCATCTACATCCTCTTCCATTTCCATAACATTGTCCTCAAGTACATCGCCCTTGTATAGACCCTCTATATACTCCTTCCACCTTTCTGCTTTCCCTTCTTTGCTTAGAACTGGGTTTCCATCTGAGCTCTTGATATTCATACAAGTCGTTCTCTTATCTCCAAAGGTCTCTTTAATTTTCCTGTAGGCGGTATCTATCTTACCCCTAGTGAGATAGGCCACTACATCCTTACATTTGTCCTCTAGCCATCCCTGCTTAGCCATTTTGCACTTCCTGTCGATCTCATTTTTGAGATGTTTGTATTCCTTTTTGCCTGTTTCACTTACTGTATTTTTATATTTTCTCCTTTCATCAATTAAATTCAATATTTCTTCTGTTACCCAAGGATTTCTACTAGCCCTCGTCTTTTTACCTACTTGATCCTCTGCTGCTGTCACTACTTCATCCCTCAAAGCTACCCACTCCTCTTCTACTGTATTTTTCCCCCATTCCTGTCAATTGCTCCCTCATGCTCTCCTTGAAACTCTGTACAACCTCTGGTTCTTTCAGTTTATCCAGGTCCCATCTCCTTAAATTCCCACCTTTTTGCATTTTCTTCAGTTTTAATCTACAGGTCATAGCCAATAGATTGTGGTCAGAGTCCACATCTGCCCCTGGAAATGTCTTACAATTTAGAACCTGGTTCCCAAATCTCTGTCTTACCATTATATACCTTTTAGTATCTCCAGGGCTCTTCCATGTAAACAACCTTCTTTTATGATTATTGAACCAAGTGTTAGCTATGATGCTCTGTTCAGAATTCTACCAGGCGGCTTCCTCTTTCATTTCTTCCCCCAATCCATATTCACCCACTACGTTTCCTTCTCTCCCTTTTCCTACTACCGAATTCCAGTCACCCATGACTATTAAATTTTCGTCTCCCTTCACTACCTGAATAATTTCTTTTATTTCGTCATACATTTCTTCAATTTCTTCGTCATCTGCAGAGCTAGTTGGCATATAAACTTGTACTACTGTGGTAGGCGTCGGCTTCGTGTCTATCTTGGCCACAATAATGCGTTCACTATGCTGTTTGTAGCAGCTTACCCGCACTCCTATTTTTTATTCATTATTAAACCTGCTCCTGCATTACCCCTATTTGATTTTGTATTTATAACCTTGTATTCGCCTGACCAAAAGTCTTATTCCTCCTGCCACCGAACTTCACTAATCCCCACTATCCATTTCCCTTTTTAAATTTTCTAACCTACCTGCCCGATTAAGGGATCTGACATTCCACGCTCCGATCCGTAGAACACCAGTTTTCTTTGTCCTGATAACGTCCCCGCCCGGAGATCCGAATGGGGCACTATTTTACCTCCGGAATATTTTACCCAAGAGGACGCCATCGTCATTTAACCATACAGTCAGGTTGCATGCCCTCGGTAAAAATTACGGCTGTAGTTTCCCCTTGCTTTCAGCTGTTCGCAGTACCAGCACAGAAAGGCCGTTTTGGTTACTGTTACAAGGCCAGATCAGTCAATCATCCAGACTGTTGCCCCTGCAACTACTGAAAAGGCTGCTGCCCCTCTTCAGGAACCACACGTTTGTCTGCCCTCTCAACAGATACCTCTCTGTTGTGGTTGCACCTACGGTACGGCTATCTGTATCGCTGAGGCATGCAAGCCTCCCCACCAACGGCAAGGTCCATGGTTAATGGCGGGGGGGGGGGTACGTTTTTCAAATTTGGTGCGTTGTATTGCCACCTAATGCCAGGTACTCTATAGCAGCGATCTCTGTAGTCACCATACAACGTCAGGGAACAGAAAGGGGCGCTCCGTGGAACTCACGGTCTTTGAACGTGGTCAGGTGATTGGGTGTCACTTGTGTCATACAACTTTACGCAGGATTTCCATACTCCTAAACATCCCTAGGTCCATTGTTTCTGATGTGATAACAGCACAAAAGCGTGCCGACCTCGTCTGTTGACTGACAGAGGCCGTCGACACTTGAGGAGGGTCGTAATGTGTAATAGGCAGAAATCTATCCAGACCATCGCAAAGGAATTTCAAACTACATCAGGATCCACTGCAAGTACTATTCAACAGTGGAAAAACGTTGCGTGGAGTGACCTATCTCGGTACACAATGTGGCGATCTGATGGCCGGGTGTGGGTATGGCGAATGCTCGGTAAACGTCATCTGCCAGCTTGTGTAGTGCCAACAGTAAAAATCGGAGGCGGCTGTGTTTTTCATGGAGGGGCTTGCACCCGTTGTTGTTTCTCGTGGTACTATCACAGCACAGGCCTACGGTGGTGTTTTAAACACTTTCTTGCTTCCCACTGTTGAAGAGCAATTCAGTGATGGCGATTGCATCTTTCAGCACGATCGAGCACCTGTTCATAATGCGCAGGCTGTGGCGGAGTGGATACACAGAAACATCCCTGTAATGGACTGGCCTGCTCAGAGACCGGACCTGAATCTTACAGAGCACATTTGGGATACTTTGGAACGACGACTTCATGCCAGGCCTAACCGACCGACATCGATAACTCTCCTTTGTGCAGCACTCTGGGAAGAATGGGCTGCCATTCCCTAGAAACCTTCCAGCCCCTGATTCAACTTAGGCCTGCAAAAGTGGAAGCTGTCATTAAGGATAAGGGTGGGCCAAAACCATATTGAATTCCAGCATTACCAGTCTAGGGAGTCACGAACATGTAAGTCACTTTCAGCCAGGTGTCCTGATACTTCTAGTCACATAGTGTCTTTCTTAACTAAGTGGCGGCCGCGGTGGTCTAGCGGTTCTGGCGCTGCAGTCCGGAAACGCGGGACTGCTGCGGTCGTAGGTTCGAATCCTGCCTCGGGCATGGGTGTGTGTGGTGTCCTTAGGTTAGTTAGGTTTAAGTAGTTCTAAGTTCTAGGGGACTTATGACCTAAGATGTTGAGTCCCATAGTGCTCAGAGCCATTTGAACCATTTTTTTTCTTAACTAAGTTGTTTATTAAAACTATGTTAATCCTGTGGTGCAAGAAACTGTCAGTAAATAAAGTTAGCACGTTCTGTGATAAAATAACGTACATACAAGCGAATAGAAAAGACGCGGAATGAATCCCAGAGTAAATCTTTAGCCATCAAATTAGAATTTTTCTCTGAAATCTAACTTCATTAAGCAAATATAGCTGTTTTCTTTTATGATAAACATAAATTTCTAGTTTTTTAACCTGTTGAACAAACGGGACATTATGAAGAACTTTAGGTTTCTTGACATAGATTCTTTTAAATGACTATTTTCTCAGATGTGTTGCCCACAGACAGATTTACTGCTTGCTCCTTAAAGTATGTTCACAGAATCTAATCTAAAGATTCCGACCTGTTTGTCCAGCATAAACATTGTGACAATTTTCGCAGACTATTTTATAGACCCCAGAGTTTGCGTATATATTGTGATGACTATCGATGGAATGTCTAGATTCATACTGCAAGGTAATTGTTAGTTGCGATAGCTACAATAAATTCCGTTTTTTTAAGTAATTTATTTATTTTATCAAATACGCTGTCTATGTACATCATTTCAACTCTTGTTATAGCCGCTGATTTTGCAATAGAAACAAGGTAAAATGCTCCAAAAAATTTGAAATCTAGCAGACAGTTCTGCCCAGCAGATTCAAAAGAGTAACAAATGAAGTATTATTTGGTAATAATCTAAGCATCTAATTGAAGTAATGTATGTCAAGGTATCTAGTAATTATAGAATCAAATTCCTAAAAAAAAAAAAAAACTTATTTGTTATCGAAGTGTCTGTTGGCTTTTAATACAATGATTAAAACACAGAGAAAATGAACAGTATACACAGCTGATAAGGGAAAAGTATGGACATGCCACATCAATACATCCACACTGCAGCCGTTGAATATTAGAAGCTGAAGCGTTCAGATTATCGGCTTTTTTCCATCACCTATTCGATTCCGTTCTGTTTTTGGGATACCACAGGTTACTGTACAGTATTCTTAGCGAGCTTATCGCAGGCGCTGTCGAGAGGCATATGTACGCTTTGGACCAATCGCTGACTAGTGGTGTGTGCTAAGATTGAGTGCTCATGTATCGCAGTGTCTACTCATCGATTTCTAATAAAAAGTGTGGAATTCAACCTTGGGCGCGCCGTCGACATAATCAGGCGCGACGCGAATGCAACCCACAATTACGTAGGAGCCTCTAATTCCCTATTACAAGGTCTCAGTTCTTCGGCTTATCAAATAATGTATTACCAACCCACTGATGTTCCTTTCTTTCCACTTTAGGTTTCCAAGAGTTCTGCATTTGTCTGCGATTTGGAGTGCTTATCTTCCGTCTCACCCATGAGAGTCTTCTTCTCTAGGGCAAATTGTCTGTTTTGTTTTGTTCGTGCATTCGTGATAGCAGGAGCTAACCTATGCAGTTTCTTAGAGTTACTGTGTGCTATACAAAAGCAACATTCTCAGTACACAGGAAACGACACTAGTGGACGAAACACCTCAACACATAGACAAAGATAGGAATCATTGAAGATAATTGTTGTCTTTTACGTAGACACTCCGACAGAAGGTACTGCTGAACCTCTAGAGAAAAAATCTGATCCTACATAGTAAATAATATTGTGACTCTAAATAGCAGAAAATAATGAGCCATGCATGATCAGGTGACCAGAGGTAATAAAATTCTAATGTCTTCGCATGAAATGTCTGTTCTTTAAATGCGTGCAGTAGCACCAAAAATGGAAATGCAGCTCAAGCAGACAAAAAAGAAAGCAACTTGAAATCGTTTCATATAGCATAAACGTCTGAATAGTGCAAATCAAGGATATGCGTGGTAAAATATCAACTTATCGCATTTCCTAAGACACAAGATGGAAAAAAATTAAGTAAATTCGTAATGATCATGTTCTATGCAGTAAAATTTGAGATGTAGGAACTCATAATTTTCAAATGTCGCAGTTCATAGTTCTAGAAGTTCATCCTGGGTGCCCCAAGGAGAATAGTCGCTATTCAGTGATATGACAGGAACAGTTATTTGAAACAAAAAGCTCCGTGTGGACATATGCCCCATTCTAAGTGATTTCCGAGGTAGAACACATTTAATGGGCATTATTATTTATTACCGGTATTGTTCAATACCTTGTCAGGGCTCCACATATAAGCATGCACAACAGTTAATAAGTTAATAGTTTTATAAGTTATCATTTGAAAAATACGTATTTTTAACACTTTCATCTCGCATCATATTCATACACGTCGCGTCACAGCTGTTTTACGGTTAACAATAAGAGCTCGTAAATCCCACCGTCTACTTCAGTGCATTTATGCAGTATTGGGAGAAAATGTTGCGCTGCTTATCTGAGCACCTGCACACGTTCCCTTGGGACAGCAACATCCACTATGCGACCAAGCCATTCATCTCCCGTATTGACGTTCAGTTCGTACAACTCACACTTCATCCAACCCATCAACAAAAACTAATGGAGTAATGTCAGTAATCTTGGTGGCCGGTTAACTGTGCTACCACGACAAATCCAGTGTTTTGGGTTTATACGGTTGAGAAGTTCCCTCACGCGTCTAGTAAAATATGGAGGCTTCCATCGTGCTGGAAGTACATTGCAGTCAACACGGCCAAAGGAACGTCCTCAACAATGAACAACAAACGAATTTCCCAAAGAATGCAAGTAATTCTGTCCCACCATTCGCTCTTATAAAATGACTGCACCTATCAACATGTTACCGATCACTCCGCATCCAACACTGATTGAGAAACGAATATGAAACTTAGTTTCCACTGTGGCGTGTGGATTTTCCTGCGAGCATCGATTATTATTGTGCGTATTGTTTATTCCGTTCCACGTAAAAAATGGTTCAAATGGCTCTGAGCTCTATGGAACTTAACATCCGAGGTCATCAGTCCCCTAGAACTTAGAACTATTTAAACCGAACTAACCTAAGGACATCACACCCATCCATGCCCGCGGCAGGATTCGAACCTGCGACCGCAGCGGTCGCGCGGATCCAGACTGAAGCGCCTAGCACCGCTCGGCCACACCGGCCGGCGTTTCATGTAAACGTGACTTCTTCAGTGAATAGTATAAAATGACGTAAATGACGATTGTCATTTGACCATAGAAAAATTCAAATCGCTTGGCACTGTCATGAAAGGGGAGCTTGTGGAGACGCTGTACGAGTGTGTGAAATGGATACAAGTTTTCCGCATGTAGGACCTTGCTGCACTGTTGCTGCTTACGTTGTCGAACTATAAAAACAGGAAAAAACACCGCCCTAACAGGTCATAAAGGCCCAAAGGTACCGACCGGCCGCCGTGTCATCTTCAGGCCTTAGGCGTCATGGGATGGGGATATGGAGGGTATGTGGTCAGTAGACCGCTCTCCCCGCCGTTGTCAGTTGTCGTGGCCGGTGCCGCTTCTTTTCAGTCAAGTAGCTCCTCGACTGGCCTCACAATGGCTGAGTGCACCTCTCCAGCCGACAGCACTGGGCAGACCAGGACGGCGACCCATTCTAGTGCTAGCCAAGCCCGACAGTGCTAAACTTCTGTGATATGACGGGAACCGGTGTTATCACTGCGACAAGGCCATTGGCCGTTGAAATATACGCTCAGGAGAAAAATGGTAACTCGGAAGAATACCTCTTTCACGCAGTGGGCTGAAAACTGTGGTAAAGATTCTACAATCATGAACTCGACGTGTCGGAGGGCGCCGACATTATTCTTCGACAGCAGTAGGAGCGCTGCCATCGCAGAAGCTGTAGACAAACCACATCCCCATGTTATTCATTAGTATAGATGTGTGACTATTTAGCCAGCACGTGTCGAAAGACTGTTGACCGATGATTTTTTCTCTGATACGCTCTTAATCCTTCCCACTACTTCACTCGCCACACAACACGGACAAAGGCGCGCTCAAGAGCTAGTTTAATGGCGGGAAGACGTCCCGAGCAAAAAGGCTGAGGGCAACGAGGTAGGATTGGTCACAATGACACGTCAAAGATGTTGGGTTGGCAAGACAAATAGGTGTGTGGCGCTAGCCCAAAACCGAAAGTACAGTAAATGTGTTCTATCTCGGAAACAGTTCAGAATAGGACGTATGTCTACGTTAAGTACTTCTGCACGAAATGTATATTCCTGTCATATATCTGAATAATGGCCATTCCTCCCGGAACAGCTTGTGTCTGGTGAAGAAAAGAAATATAGACGGCTTAAATATTGGGAAAACACAGCAATTCTGGCCATCCACAAGAACTTTCATGAAGAAAAGTGCTGATATACTGGTTGCTTATAATTAAACTTTCCCTGTTTAATACGTTATACCATGAAAACTAATTACCGTAAGTGTACCAAACTTGGTAGCATTAATATCCAGAGGATGGAGCGCACGATTTCCATACATCACAGCGCCACCATCAAGTCCGAAGTGTGGCTACCAGGAGCCGTGATGTCATCGTGATTAATAGTCTTACACACCTGACCAACTTCACTGCACTTGTTGACGTGTCGACATGAACTTGGACGAAAGGTGAAGTTCTATTATCAAAACAATAGCAATGCTGATGCTGCACTTCGAGAATATCGCAGGCTGAAAGGATTACGGAAGGATACAATTTCTCCACCTGCTGCGCGGAGCACAACGAAGAAGTTATTAACTGGAGAACTGGGCGTCGCTCCCGAAAAGGCCGACGACCGGTTGCACCAGAGGTGATTGATGAAATCGCTGTTGCTGCGGCAGACAATATTGCGCCCAATTCCCGATCGTCTGGCAGTGCGCGTGCCGTCACGGCAGTTGAACGAACCGTGGTCCACTGTACGGAAGGTACTTCGGACGATTCTCAAATGCTATTCATTCAAGATCCATACGTACAGCAGCTTGCACCATAGAACGCACACCGACGTGTTGACTTCGCTCTCCACTTTCTCGCAAGGACTGAAGTTGACGAGGACCATCCTGTGGACAGACGATGCTCATTTTTCTCTGCTTGACGGGTGTGACATGCTTCGCCAGCATGTCACACCCACCCTACAGGAGAGAGATATATTGAACTCAACAGTTTTCACGCTAGGTGAGGCCCCACCGCACATCGCTTATGAGGTTCTCTTGTTTTTCCGATACACATTTGGAAACGATCGAATTATCAGCCGCTCGTTTCCAAATGCTTAGTCGGCCCGATCACCTGATCTCCCTGTGATGTCTGGTTGTGAGGCTACTTGAAGGACAGGGTTTACCAGGGCACATTCACACACGTGCTGATCTGAAGCTCAACATATCAAGAGACCTAGCCCACTGAGCTCCTTTTGTAACAGTAATGGTAGCGGTAAGTAATGGCATGACGTATCGTAGCAGCACATTAAAAGTGTTTCAATTAAAATGATTCTGCACTTTTTCTTTTCCCCATCTCCTTGATATAATTTGCTACGAAATTTCATACTCGTATGGTAGTTCATTTCTGTGTTATAACGTGTTAAACAGGGAAAGTTTAATTACAACCACCCGGTACGGAACATACTATATATTCATTAAGCCTGTAATGATGCCAGTAACTGTGTTATAATACTTGAAAATGTACTCGAAATCATACAGTACCATGATTAGTATAACAAATTACACTGAAATATAATTTCATGCGTAGTATATCTTTTTATCACTATCGTTGATGAAATCTTTCGAAATATTCGTCCTCTAATTGTAATCTGTTTTAGCCGATGCATAAACCCAATTTGAAGTTTACATTACTGCTGAAAGTAAATTAGTTTTCATTACATTAGATTTAAACCTAGCGAACCTAAGGCGCTATGAGAACTTTCAAATAAACTATAGGTTGTTTAGCTAAATTTTATACATACGGAATAGGGAGAGCTTCGTGCGATTCTTTGCTCTTCGTATTAGCAAATACTTCCGGAGTGAGCAGCCACCGCTCGTAACTTGGCAACGGGAAGCGCAGTGCGCTACGCAGCCGCAAGCCTGCGGTGAGGAGCGTCGGTCCGCAGACTGTGCCGCGAGGAACACAGGGGCGGCGCCAGCTGGCCGCGACGGCTGCGCGGTCTACTGTCCGCTGCCCGCCGTCCCCCGCCCCCCGCCCACTGCCCAATGGCCGCAAACACCCAGCTACTAGCCGTCCAGATGGGCTGCAGTCACCAAGGAGCTACTACGGTGACTCTCCGATGCAGGAGAATTCAGCTGAATAGAACGCTCTATTGTTTCCTTTAATTCCGTGTAGCTATCTGAGCCGAAACAACTTGGTCACAAAAAAAGTAAGTCCACAACTATATTTCTATCCGTTGTCTAGATAACTCCAGACAACTTTTTGTGTTGCACCGTTTTGTTAACCAGTCATGTCAATGCTGCAAACCACGTACCGCATCGAAACAAAATTCTCCGATAGTTTCTTTTTTTTGTGTTTATTGAACGCGTCTACCGAAAGTTTCGAACAAATACAACATCAAATATATAGAGAAATCACAGTATAAATATCTGAAACACTGAGTTCCAATTAATATACAATTTCCACATAGGATCAGTAGTTATTGCTAATGAATCTTGACTTATCAACGACAGACAAAATAGAGCATCAAAAGAGAACACAAGGCATGTTGTAAAATATATACCTGGAGAGCAGAGTGTTTCTGCAACCACAGACAGAATACCAAATTTCATACACAAACCTTACTATGTCGTATATAAAACAAAAAAGATGTATATTTAAGAATCTTCATGACATAATAATACAGGAAGTTTGTCGGAAGGAGCACTTTCAGGTTCTCACCCTTTTTCTGTAAAATCTTTTTTGTTCTTGGAAGAAATGGGAGAAAACCAGCAAGTGCTTTACCTCTCCTTGTTTCTACTGACTGTCGTACAAAGAGCTATCCTTGATGGCTGTCCGATGGGAGTGAGCAGAAATTACACAACGATAGACAGGTAGTTATCAGCTTCCTCCTTGCCTGAAACTTTGGGAACTAGAGAATATTTACGAAAATGAGAAACTTTGGCAGCAAAGCGGTAAAGGTATGGGGCTTCACAGTATAGTATTGATCTTTATGGCAGACTGGAAAGCGCCGGTCCTACGATCATTCTTTACTTGGCCTGCTTCCAAATATGTAACTTGAAACCGGAAGGTAGCAGACTGACGTTCATTATAGGGTCGGAAACTCCGGCCTCATTCACCAAATGGTCGACCTTGTCACATTAAACCAATGCTTCTCCCATTATTAAGCAATGAGTCTTGTGTTTTCTCTGGTATTTGGATATTAACTTACAGTTCAATTTTGAGTGTTTAATAAACTGCAGTACACTTCTTGCGCCTTACACTGCCGGATCATTCTAGAGCCTCGCATCACAAACAAATCTGGGAACCTCTGATATCGCTATCACTTCCGCCGTAAAAGGTGAACAATATGAGCCAAACGATAACCCTTTGAATATTTCACCTTGGGTACAACAAATGCAAATCTGTAGACAGCAAAGATTGCAACTGAAAGTAACATGAGCTAAAATGAATATTGGTAATCCAATCTAGATCGTCGTACACAACAACAGAAGATCAAACTGAGACCTAAATCAAGGCCACGTCAAGAAATATGCATTGATGGATTTATTTAGAATCGGCGTAGAGAAGGCTTTAGTGATAGGACACTGATGGTCGACTGGTCCGGCAGGCAGCATATGTACGAGGGTCATTCAATAATTAAAGAGACAAACTGGCAAATTGGTCTGCGGAAAAAGTGTTAATAGGGCCACCCCGGCCGGCGAACAACAAATGCACATCTGTAGACAACAAAGATTGCATCTGAAAGTAACATGAGCTAAAATGAATATTGGTAATCCAATCTAGATCGTCGTACACAACAACAGAAGATCAAACTGAGACCTAAATCAAGGCCACGTCAAGAAATATGCATTGATGGATTTATTTAGAATCGACGTAGAGAAGGCTTTAGTGATAGGACACTGATGGTCGACTGGTCCGGCAGGCAGCATATGTACGAGGGTCATTCAATAATTAAAGAGACAAACTGGCAAATTGGTCTGCGTAAAAAGTGTTAATAGGGCCACCCCGGCCGGCGAACCGACAAGGAAAGGACTCAATATGGTATTCGAGGAATGCGGCGTAGCCGGCCGGAATGGCCGAGCGGTTCAAGGCCCTACAGTCGGGAACGGCGAGACCGCTACGGTCGAAGGTTCGAATCCTGCCTCGGGCATGGATGTGTGTGATGTTCATGGGTTGGTTAGGTTTAAATAGTTCTAAGTTCTAGGGGACTAATGACCTCAGAAGTTAAGTCCCATAGTGTTCAGAGCCATTTGTATGCTGCGTAACTTCCAACTTAACGAAGTCGCCGTCTATTGGGAACTTTGTGTAGTGTTGGCAGAAGTTCCAATACCGTTTTGCTAGAGGAGGCCGAAATGCACGCTTTTAAGCTCACGCAGATTGGCGTGAGGTCTGGAACAGTTAAAGGATTTGAGTCTAGCAAATAAAGTACGTAGCTGTTGGAATACTTAACTTTAATCCACAATTGGTGAATATCTCTCGTTACTGTACAAGCTTCACAATATTAATTACCAAATGCTATGGCGCCTTGCTAGGTCGTAGCAAAGGACGTAGCTGAAGGCTATGCTATCTACTCGGCAAATGAGAGCGTATTTGTCAGTGAACCTTTCCTAGCAAAGTCGGCTGTACAACTGGGGCGAGTGCTAGTAAGTCTCTCTAGACCTGCCGTGTGGTGGCGCTCGGTCTGCAATCACTGACAGTGGCGACACGCGGGTCCAACGTATACTAACGGACCGCGGCCGATTTAAAGGCTACCACCTAGCAAGTGTGGTGTCTGGCGGTGACACCACACTTAGGAGTATTATTTCTCGGCCATATCATAATCACGTGAGGAATATCGCCAGATTAGGACAAGATCGAAGCGATAGCAACATTAAAACCTAAGAAACAACTTTATGTCCTTCTCGGTAGCAAGTTTCTACAGGAGATTCATTCACGTGAATAAACCAGCAATACCGCAATTATACCACCTCACCGGGAAGAAGATGCAATGTGACTGGGACGATCCGTCTAACAGATCGCGTGCCGCAACTCTGCATATTTCGTGCCCACGATACGGTGATACAGGCTTCGCAGTTCAACGCTCTGCATATGCTTGAATCTCGACCGTCACGTGAGACGGCGCCGCACGTCGAGGAAAAAAGGTATTGTACTGTAATTTCAGATTGCGTTATCCATATTTTGAACCAGAGTGAATAGTTCAATCACAGAAACGTTAGTCTTGGCGCAGCCGCCACACAGGTTTCAAAAAATGGCTCTGTGCACTATGGGACTTAACTGCTGTGGTCATCAGTCCGCTAGAACTAAGAACTACTTAAACCTAACTAACCTAAGGACATCACACACATCCATGCCCGAGGCAGGATTCGAACCTGCGTCCGTAGCGGTCACGCGGTTGCCACACAGGTTTGTTAACTGCTCGTAGCATATTCGTGCTGCCATCAAACCATGTGCTCCAGAACGAGATTTTCACTCTGCAGTGGAGTGTGCGCTGATATGATACTTCCTGTCAGATTAAAACTGTGTGCCGGCCAGAGACTCGAACTCGGGACCTCTGCCTATCACTGGCATGTGCTCTACCAACTGAACTACCCAAGCACGACTCACTTTCCAGCGAAAGGCAAAGGTCCCGTATTCGAATCTCGTTCCGGCACACAGTTTTAATCTTCCAGGATGTTTCAAATAATGTGTTGTTTTTGTCACCACACTTTACATGTATTTTTGTCCTATTTTTATTCAGTAAATTTGTGCCATTAGTTTTGAAAAAGATCAATCTCATCTTGATATATTAATTACCCGTCTACAATTGACAAAATAATAACGACAGGGCCACCATTTCATTAAGACTATTTCAACGATCACGTTCATTTAGCTTCTGATAACTGTTATAACATCTAATGCAGGCTGTCAACAAAAAATACAGTTAAAGGGAAAAATCAATCTAGCAGACGCATCGAGCAGGTAGTCAAGTGGAAGGTTTACTAGAGAAAGTGATAGCTGTCAGGGCGATAACTCAGAGTCCCCTATCGTCTTGCAAAACATACCGGAAGTCCAGTGTTGTCTTGCAATGTTTACTGGTAGCACCACGTCCAAAGGATTATATAAGGGTCGTGAACAGCCTCAGATATTGAATGTATTGTGAAGGACGTAGAGAAGCAGAGCACATGTGCGAGAAAACGTTATTAACGCCTTACTAAGTCTGAAAGGGGCCCCTTTGTAGGTCTCCATTTGACTAGCTGGTTTTGTCATGCTATAACTAGATCTTTATGGTATTCGAACATGATAGTCGTCCGATATCGGACCACATGGAAACGTGAGGGCAGGCATACTCGTCGTCACGATTCCGGCCGACCAAGTCTGTCCACCACATGGGGGAATCGTCGTAATAAGCATCATGAACATCATAACCATTTCCGATCTGCCGTCGGGGAAAAAGTAATGAACTCACTTCAAAATTCTGTTATATCCCGTACCATTGGTTGAAGGTTGGTAGCTTCCAGATTAGCGAAATACAGTACTATTCGTAGGCTGTTGTTAACAGAGCAACAGAAAGCGCTGCGTTTGGATTGGCGCCGTGACACCTTGGGGCTGAATGAATGGCAACACATTGTGTTCTGCGATGAATCGTTGTTCCGCTTTACCTCGGATGGCCATCGTCGGCGATTACTGCGCCGACCTGGGCAGAGGTTCCATTCGTCGAATATTTTGGAGGAAATGAAGTGCTAGTCGTGGCGTCATGGTGTGGGATGCCACTACATTTGTCTTCATTTCATCGTTGGCAGCGATCGAGAGAAGTATGTCGGCACAACAGTAAGGCACCGACCTCTCGTACGACAGTATCGTGGTGTCGTTTTTGAGGACAGTACTCGTCCATGTATGACACATGTCTCTATGAAATATTTGTGTGATTTTGAGCTATTCCCGTGTCCAAGTAGATTCCCAGATCTGTTCCCAACCGAACATGTGCGGCACCTGCTCGAATGTCGACTCCATCCCAGTACCAGTGTTCGGTAAATCAAGGACCAGTTACAACAGTCACCTCGGGAGAGGATACATGTAGGCTTAATGGTACACATGCCAACCGAATCACAGCATACATGCAGAGCAGAAAGGGTGCAACGTTACAATGATAAAAGGGGTAGTACTGTCAGTTTCTTTGTAATGTTTTTAATCATGTAGCATATTACTTACAGGGGGCTGACTGCCATCCCCCTGTAAAGTGTATGCCGCACTCGTAGAGCTCCGTATTTCGTAGGCGCATTTATGCGCTGTACAAGTAATATCGCCGCCGCTCTCCGTGACTCGAGCCTTTCCAGCTGAAGAGCTGAGTAAACCCGCACTGCTGCACCGCTCCAGACCACAAACAAACCAGTATTACCTCGAGGCCACAAAACTAACTAGCATCACCGTAACAGACTTCTTTCGTCTGCTCTTAACCTGTGTGAGAGCAATAGGGCAGCAGCAAGTGGCAGTATGACCGAAGAATAGGCCAACAACTTATTCGAATGACGGTGTCACGGACGGATGGAGATCGAATGGAATTTGTCCTGAATCAGAGTTGGCCACGTGATGGCATATTAGATTTTAGATTGTCAACGAACTGCGGTAACGACGTCCCTCAACAGATTGTCAATGTTTTAATTTTGATAATGGACGGTCTGAGGTTCCTCAACATTAAATGCATTAAAGCGGACACCTACACACTTACTACTCATCGTTCGTCGTAGGATGAGCTTTGTCAAAGTGTTCGTAAATACACTACTGGCCATTAAAATTGCTACACCAAGAAGAAATGCAGATGATAAACGGGGGGTATTCATTGGACAAATATATTATACTAGAACTGACATGTAATTACATTTTCACGCAATTTGGGTGCATAGATCCTGAGAATTCAGTACCCAGAACAACCACCTCTGGCCGTAATAACGGGCTTGATACGCCTGGGCATTGAGTCAAACAGAGCTTGGAGGGCGTGTACAGGTATAGCTGCCCATGCAGCTTCAACATGACACCACAGTTTATCAAGAGTAGTGACTGGCGTATTGTGACGAGGCTGTTGCTGGGAAACCATTCGACAGGCTTTTTCCGTTCGTGAGAGATCTGGAGAATGTGCTGGCCAGGGCAGCAGTCGAACATTTTTTGTATCCGGAAAGGCTCGTATAGGACTTGCAACATGCGGTCGTGCATTATCCTGCTGAAATGTAGGGTTTCGTAGAGATCGAATGAAGGGTAGAGCCACGGGTCGTAACACATTCGAAATGTAACGTCCACTGTTCAAAGTGGCGTCAATGCGAACAAGAGGTGACCGAGACGTGTAACCAATGGCACCCCGTACCATCACGCTGGGTGATACGATAGTATGGCCATGACGAATACACGTTTGCAATTTGCGTTCACGGCGATGTCGCCAAATACGGATGCGACCATCATGATGCTGTAAAAAGAACCTGGATTCATCCGAAAAAATGACGTTTGGCCATTCGTGCAGCCAGGTTCGTCGTTGAGTACACCATCGCAGGCGCTCCTGTCTGTGATGCAGCGTCAAGGGTAACCGCAGCCATGGTCTCAGAGCTGATAGCCCGTGCTGCTGCAAACGTCGTCGAACTGTTCGTGCAGATGGTTGTTGTCCTGCAAATGTCTCCATCTGTTGACTCAGGGATCGAGACGTGGCTGCGCGATGCGTTACAGCCATGGGGATAAGATGCCTGTCATCTCGACTGCTAGTGATACGAGGCCGTTGGGATCCAGCACGGCGTTCCGTATTACCCTCCTGAACCCACCGATTCCATATTCTGATAACAGTCATTGGATCTCGATCAACGCGAGCAGCAATGATGCGATACGGTAAACCGCTATCGCGATAGGCTACAATCCGACCTTTATCAAAGTCGGAAACGTGATGGTACGCATTTCTCCTCCTTACACGAGGCATCACAACAACGTTTCACCAGGCAACGCCTGTCAACTGCAGTTTGTGTATGAGAAATCGGTTTGAAACTTTCCTCATGTCAGCACTTTGTAAGTGTCGCCACCGGCGCCAACCTTGTGTGAATGCTCTGAAAAGCTAATCATTTGCATATCACAGCATCTTCTTCCTGTCGGTTGAATTTCGCGTCTGTAGCACGTCATCTTCGTGATGTATCAATTTTAATGGCCGGTAGTGTATCTATACTTGGCTTCGTGTACTTGGTGTTACGTTGTTCTTACCAATAAGTTAAACTTAAATTATTGAAGTGACAGGTTGTAACCTCCCCACAAAAATTTTACACGACATTAATATTATTTAGGAATCCCAATGGACATCGCGCTAAGTGTAACCTCTCCACTGAAATTTTAAAGACAGAAATAATAAATGAATAGGAGCCAAACGTAACCTCCCTGCAATTAAATTTAATGACAATAAAAGTGAGAATCGCAATCTGACTCAAGTATAAGTTCTTCAAAAAAAGTGAAAGTCAATTCAGTGATAAAACAATCTCAGTGATAATAATGATTCAATTAAACCGAAATATCGGTCTTTGGCCCTGTGCAAAAAATCAAAATTAAAATTCTTACATCATTACAACACCTAATCAAATTTCTGCTCTTGTTGTTGCGCACCGCTTGGAGGAACTGCATTGCAAATAATAATATTCCCTTTTTTTTTTTTTTAATCTAATTGAAAACTGAAACTTTTGTTTAGGGGAAGTGGAACGAAATAGTTACTTCAATTAAATGAAAATTTTATGTAAAATTGCTTTTGAAATCAAAGTTATTATTGGGGGCACTTGTTGAAAATTAGTTACAATAATTAAACTTTACATTATCCGATGATTATCTTAATTAACAGTATACCTCATTCAGCATCTTGACCAGTGTTGTCGCCAGACCACATCACGCAATCCCACTGGACTGCTACCACTGACCGACCGCTCTGCATGACGACTACTGGCGTACTGCACGCGACGACTACTGACAGAGTACTGCCCTCAACTAGACAGAGCTACAGACTCGCAACGACTGACTGACTGAGAACCGCTCGCAACACTCGCGCGGTCAAGCGCATACTCTCTGGTCACAGATGCTACAATGCCTCGCCATCGCTGCTATGTTACATACGTGTTTCATAACCCTCCACTGGGGGGGCAAAAATTTGGCAGCGATGGTGAGTCATTTGGACTTGCCAAGCGCGGCAAAATTTTTCTTTAATTAACAAAATTCTACAACTTACAGAATATGTAAATGTTGTGCACATGCACTAAGTACAAAATATATCAGACAAAGACAACATGTGAGTACAACACATAGTAGCAAATCAGAAAAATGTATATACAAATTATTTGACAGATAACAAAGTGCACAGGCACTGAAAAAAAATTCTTTAGCATATTCAGAACAAATAAACAGACTGGCAAAAAATATTATGTTGACAAGTGACATGAGTGCACATGCACTGCAGTTGAGAACATATCATTAATTGATGAAATGTATGTACAATTAGTAACAAATGACATAAGTGCATTTGCATTAAAGTATTGAATATACAGAATAGTAGAAATCATATTGAAAAATGAGAAAAGTGTACAGGCACTGAAGTTCAGTAGAAAACATATTAACACCTAACAGAATGAGTCCCATAGTGCTCAGAGCCATTTGAACCTAACAGAAGTGCACATGCACTGTAGTTCAGAAAATAAAAAATGTATATACAATATAAAAGACAAAAGTGCACATATACTGTACTTCAGAACAAATAAAAAAAAAATGTCTTTAGCATTTTGGCAATAAATAAACATAATAGCAAAAAAATCATCATATTGAAAAATGAGAAAGGTGTACTCGCACTGGAGTTTAGCGAATTGAAAAAATGTATAGCCATGAACATAAATAATGTTAGCAAAAATGATTTTCACTATGTGACAAGAATTAGGATAGGAAAGGGAAGGATTGCATCATGGTTGTAGCACTTTAGATTGCACACAGCTGTTTTGAAAGTCCATATCTTTCCACAGAAGTACAACACCAAGTGACACAACTTGAAGTTCTTTTCCCCTCAGAATTTATCAGCGTAGCCAAGACACTGAACTGTCGTAGTAATATTCCATTTTTTCTTTTTATTTTGGCAGTATATTAGGTACACCAAACAGTGGGACCATAATAACGTCTTCATCGCTCACGGTGGTGGACAGCATGTCGTGTCAACACCACGCTCTTACAAGGCACACCAACGTAGAATTAGTGCAAAACCAAATATAGTGCTCCATGATCACTAGGATAAACAGGACAAATGGACATCGCAGTAATTCAGGGTAGTTAGCTCATGAGGTGAAGGACATTAAGTCACATAATATTGTCAATTACAGTAGTAATTTGCGGCATTCATAGCCCAGTTATTGAACATTTCTGTACCATGTATGTAGTATTACAGAAAAATGTTCATTAATTGTTTTACATAGAATCAGTAATCTTCTTTTCCTAGTTACAAAACATTATTAAATAATCGCATTCTTTTCCAGTTACAAAGTATAGCATAGTTAATTAATCATTTGTCATTCCAATATTGTATTAATCATTAACCTTCTCCTAATTACAAAGCATCATGAAACAATCGCATTCTTTTCCAGTTACAAAGTATGGCATAGTTAATTAATCATTTGTCATTTCAATAGTAATAATCATTAGCTTTTTCCTAATTACAAAGCATTATTAAACAGTCACATTCATTTCCAATTATAAAGCATAGTTAATTAATCATTTGTCATTTCAATAGTAATAATCATTAGCTTTTTCCTAATCACAAAGCATTATGAAACAATAGCATAGTTAATTAATTATGTGTCATTCCAATCTAGTAAGAATCATTAGCCTTCTTCTAATTACAAAGCATTATTAAACAGTCACATTCATTTCCAATTATAAAGCATAATTAATTAATCATTTGTCATTTCAATATAGTAAGAATCATTAGCCTTCTGATTACAAAGCATTATGAAACAATCGCATTCATTTCCAGTTATAAAGTATAGCATAATTAATTAATCATTTGTCTACCAATAGTAATAATCATTAGCTTTTTCCTAATCACAAAGCATTATGAAACAATAGCATAGTTAATTAATTATGTGTCATTCCAATCTAGTAAGAATCATTAGCCTTCTTCTAATTACAAAGCATTATTAAACAGTCACATTCATTTCCAATTACAAAGTATGAACATTGAAAACAAGAGCTAATTAATGGCATAATTAATAACAATTCATTAAGTGACACTAATTATTGGCACTCAGTGGCCATCAGGTATCGAATAGTATAAAGCATTGTTCCTCATTCATTATTATTCAGATCATTACAAAGTCATTATTAAAAATCAGTTAATTATAGTCATAGCATTAATAATCATGGGGATTATAAGTAGTCTCATTACAATAACAGTGGCAATTACTAGCCAGTTACTAAGCATTATTTTATATATATGTGTATTTTTGTTGTCTCATCAAGAAGTCATTACTCAAGTGACATACTATTCAGAGCTAATCAGTATTATTCAGAATTTTCTCAAACTGGTATCACTATTTGGGACTGTTAATACATTGTTAGCAATGCATTGCATTGGGATCGATAATTAATTGCTGAGGCATAACACTTTTTGCTTTTGACCTATTGCTGCCAATGAGGATAGGTAACGTAATTCGTCATGAGTCAGCTGTAGCAAGGTTATGTAACAAGGCAGTATATGTGATTACATTTATAAATGGTAAACACAAATGGGTAAAAAAAGTAAAAATGCAAGTACTAGAACAGGTATAATAAGTAACAGTTTTAGTAAGTATCATGACAAGCATCTCCTGGAAAAAATACAAAATGGATTATTGACCTGAAAGAAGAAACGCACACTATGCTGAAAAGTAGTGAACTTCGAATTAACAAGTAGTGAAATGTGTATAAAATGTGTTCCATAGCTGTCCTTTCCAAAACTTTCCATCATCCTACTATGCAATATAACACCTGCTGTCAAAACAAACTGCAACAAATACTTAAATAACTACATAGCATAAATATAAAACTCCAACATTATCCTCATCTGTAAAGAAAAAACTTCATTATCAATCACTTCATTATCCATATTATCATAACTTCATTATTATCATCACCTGTAAAGAAAAACTTCATTATTCATAATACCATATCCTTCATCCTTATTCATCAGTATTCATTATCATCTGCAAAAAAATCACTTCATTACTCATTATACAACTATTCCTTATCTCTAGAATATTTCATCACTAAAACTAAGATGTGTAGTTCAGTCTGACAGCCTGCATCAATCACCTTGTATTCTGAAAGAAAAAATTAGTTAAGACTGCTATTCTACGATGAGTATAGTATATTCTTGTTAATGCTTGTTAATCCTGATCCATTTACTCTTCCTCATAAAGTTATTGCATCTTCTTTCGTTTATTCCGTAGGTGAAATTCCTATTTCTGTTGAATTTATTTCTTACACGCACCATTTCTTACTGAAATTGATGAACAGAGATTAATGTCTTGCATTTAAATCATATACCCATTAAATAATGACTGGTTTATGGTAACATAATTAACCATACAGCATAACATGACAGAAAACGTAATATCTCAAAGGCATTGACAGTGTTCAGATGCAAAATGTACAGATAATATCACAATGCAGCAGCAAAAATGTAAAACAGTCACGATGTTGAGATGTCATAAGGCAAAAAATGTCAAAGTCAACAGGTGTGTTATATCTTAACTATTTCACAGTGCATACAAACAAAACTAGAGTACAATCATATACACAAAAAAGTGGAAAATGTGCACGGTCTGATGTGTAACGACAAGAAAAGCGACCTGCTAACCTTACCTTGCCGGGCACTTGCCAAGAAAAAATGCGATAATCATCAGTAATTAGTCAAGTGAAATAATTGCATTAATAAATGACACCATAGTGTGTTGAATCATAAAGTGTCTTCATTCAATAAACGGTTTAATGTTTGAGATATGGTGGTTGCCTTTCGATTTTCTAGTTCTCAAAGTTTCGACGTGTACAACATTGGGGTGAGGGATGCTGCGAATCCGATATGGACCTGCGTATAGAAGTTCAAATTTACTGCACTTACCTTTTAATTTACTGGATAAATAATGTGTACGTACTAATATTTTCTGTCCAACGTGAAAGTCGCGGCGTGTACAAACCTGTTTTTGCTGTCTTCTCCGGCGCTCTGCGGCACGTTTGATGTTGTTCAGCGCAATGTCAATTATTTCGTGGTGTCTTAGTCGACGACATTTAGGGAAGTTTACTAATTCTTTAATTTTGTTCGGTGGTTCAACGTTTTTCAGTATAATAGACGGAGATAGCATAGTGGATTCATTTGGAATGGAATTAATTACGTCTTGGAATGAGAGTATGTGTGTATCCCAATCAATATGTCTTCTGTGGCAGTATACTCTACACAGTTTACCAATTTCTTTCATTAATCTTTCACAGGGGTTCGAAGAAGGGTGGTACTTGGATATATAAATCGGAGAAATGTTTCTAGCTCCTAACATGCGTGTCCATACACTACTACGAAATTGAGATCCATTGTCAGAAATTACTTTCATCACATGCCCTACATGAAATAGAAAATGTTTTACAAATGCTTTCGAAACAGTTTTAGCAGTAGCTTTACGTAACGGAGTGAAAGTAACAAATTTTGAAGTGAGTTCAACAGCGACAAAGATGTAGCAAAAACCTCTGTTAGTTCTCGGAATCGGACCAAAAATATCTACAGCGGCCATGTGTCTTAATTTAACAGGTATAATGGGATATAATGGAGGAATATGTGAAGTGGTGTCTGATTTAGCTTTCTGGCAAATTTTACAAGACGCTAAAACTCGTCGTATACGTTTCTCCATG
Source organism: Schistocerca serialis cubense (assembly GCF_023864345.2). NCBI lineage: Eukaryota > Metazoa > Arthropoda > Insecta > Orthoptera > Acrididae > Schistocerca > Schistocerca serialis. The sequence goes on along the minus strand of NC_064638.1, from coordinate 344,725,286 downwards.
TTAGTAAAATAAGAGTTCTGTCTCAGTATAAGAAAACATTTTCGTGCTCCGTAATGTGCGTAACTTAAATGAGTGTAACAAATTAATTTGTTAACCAGTTCGTCAGGAATGCATAATAACCAATTGTTGCTGTCAGGATGAGAGCGGCGAAACAGAATGTCATTGCGTACAATGTAATGGTTTCTAATCGTAACATTTTTCCTATCTTGCCAAAGGTGTTTAATTTCTTTCCACACGTTGTCTTTATTTTGTTCTTGTGCTATGTCCTGTAATGACGATGAAATAAAGTTTTCAAATGCGACTTGCTGAATGTACATGACACTGAAATTTGTTTTGCAGAAGTTGGTTGCTACGTCTTGCTGATTGTTGCCGAGAGAACGCGATAGTGCGTCCGCTATAACATTTTGTATGCCGGGAATGTGGACAATCGTAAAATTAAATTCTTGTAAATATAGTTTCCATCTACTTAACCTGTCGTGAGTGAATTTAGCCGAAAGTAAAAATTATATTGCTCTGTGGTCTGTGTAGACGGTGGTATGTCTGCCATAAAGAAAATGCCTAAATCTCGTAAAAGCCCATACAACACATAATGTTTCCAATTCTGTAACGGAATAATTTCGTTCAGCGGGTGACAAAATGCGACTTGCAAACGCGATGTTTTTAATTACTGTAGAACCATTTTCTTCAATTTCCTGGAAAATGTGTACGCCTAAAGCGGTGTTGGAACTGTCAGTGGCAATGGAAAAATTTCTGGTAAGATCTGGGTGCGATAAAAGTGGAGCATTCAACAGAGCATGCTTCAGGTTCATGAATTCAGAATGTGCTTGCTTATCCCAAGACCAAATAGTGTTTTTACCTGTTAATTGGCATAGTCTAGGTGTGTCTAAAGCGGAATAATGAATAAATTTACGAAAAAAGTTAATTAAGCCCAAAAAACTACGTAGTTGTTTCTTTGTCGTAGGAACAGTAATGTCACGTAGAGCCTGAAGTTTTTCCGGATCAGGTGCAATGCCTTCTGCTGAAATCACGTGTCCAAGAAATTTTATAGAAGTTTTACCAAAGTGCGATTTACTGAGGTTAACTGTAAGTCCTTGTGCATGGAAAGTTTGTAACAGTTGTTCAAGAATCAGATTGTGTTCAGACCAGTTAGCTTCTGCGATAAGAATGTCGTCTACATACGTCGTAATTCTGTCCTTAATGCAAACGTGTGTCGGATGGCGTCAAAATTAATAACATTTTCGTGAACAAAATTCTGCGTGTCAAAAGTAATGTTTGCGCTACTGTAATATGCAATCTGTGCTGTATCTGGTTAAAATCTATCGTATGTATTATTATTTACGGGAGAATGTTGTGGCATATCCACTATATGAACTGTTCTGTTATTTCTTACTGACATGTTACGCTATGGATGACACCTATTGTCTGTTTCATTCATGATTATTTGTTGTTGCTGATGTTGTTGCTGCTCATAAGATCGACTGTTATTAAATGTACGCTGAAAATTGTGCTCATCATTTTTTTACGTCTGTCATGATAGTAATTTCTATACGGCGCATTGCGATACGAGTTTAAATAGTGTGTTATCTGTACGTAGTTATTTCTTTGCTGCCATGCGTTACCATTTGTTGGAGCTGGGACTACACGTGCACGCGGCGAAACATTTAAGTTTGGTTGACCTTGCAGACTGCATTGTTGGTTAGGTATGCTAAGCGGTTGACTTTCATGCTATTGTGGTGAAAAACATCTATTGTTACAAAAATGTGGTTCCGACTGCTCAAAATTTTATACATACTGATGATTACGATTTTATCTGTAATTAAAATTACGGCGGTAGTTGTCATTACGGGAGTGCCTGCTGAAAATTGTCACATTCGGTAAAAGATTGTCTTATCGAGTTTTTCATTACAATGTTTCTTAATACTAGGTAGAGCAATAGTTAAAGAGCAGTTTTGATAGATATAAAGGATAGTAGAAGAGAAGGCAGCAGTGCAGAAAACTAAAGATTAAATAACACTACTACAGCTCGGGGCCCTATGCTCGCTACGGTACATATTCATTAAAGCGTAATGAATCCCCTGAGGTCATTTACGCACTGCAAATAAATTTTAGCTTTTGTGTTACAGGCAATAGCGGTAAAATTTCAAAGGCAAATTGTTGTATCCGTGCTAATTCAAATTTCTGCATTATAGGCAATGCTGTTGTAAATACAAAAATAAATTGTCGCATCTGGTTCAAAGCTAGCTTCTGCATTACAGGCAATAGCGGTGAATGTACAAAGATAAATTGTCGTATACAGTGCAAAGCGTGTGCCTGTACGCTGTCATTATTAAATTCCTTAGATTTTCTTACAAATGCAAATTGCTCGAAATCTACGTTCTCGTCACTTAGTTTGATAATACGTTCAGGTTTGTGTGAAAGTCTGTTTGTCTGTGTGATTTCGGATTTCAAGTTGCGTAGCTTTTCAGATTTTAAGTCGCGTGGCTTTTCGGATTTTAAGTCGCGTAGTTGCTGTAAATTGTTCACATTATACACGCCGCGCGACTCTGACAAATGCTCGCAACGTGGCGGATTCTGTGACGTGTTGGTGACTGAAATAGTCTTTAATTCTGTTACTTTAATGCTTTCGACATTTTGGTTGTTCTGTCGTGCAAATTTCTCGTCAACTTCCGTATTCGGAGTGTGAGAAACTTCCACTGATTCTAAATTAACTTCGTCGCGAATCAGTACTTCGTTTTTAGGACATTCTTCAGTGACTGCATTAATTTCGTGTATCAGTGTTTCGTTTGCTGAACATTGTTCAGTGACTGCAATAACCTCGTCTTTATGTGATTCTGTTGTGTCTACACGTGTGCTACTTAATTCTTGTGCAACAGTGCCAACTTCTTCATTACTGTTATTAGCACAAGCCTCAGTATCCTCACGTAATTGTTCTTTATTGTCCTGACATTGCACGGTGACAGCTGTAATCCGCTCACTAACTTGTTTGTTCTGTTCTTTAAGGTCGTCTTGTTTTTCGTTTGTGAGTTCGAAACTTTTATCAATTGTTTCTCTAAGTTGTTTGTGATGGTTGTCGAAACTTTCATTAAGTTGTTTGAAATAATTAATCATCATTTCCTTCCGCTGTTTGAAATCTTCAATAAGTTCGTTCCTAAACTGTAGCATTATTGTCCTAAATTGATCCAAAGTAATATTACCCACTCTATCAACTGTGCTGTTTGATTGTGTACCTGCAACTGTCGCGCTAAATGAATCCGTCGAATTTTCAGTACACTGACCATTTTCATTCGAAAAACTTGTCTGCACATTATTTGAATTTTCTAAATCGGATGTGTTAAGCTCGGCAGCGCTCATTACAATAGAGCGTCCCGCGTCATCGATTGTCGACAAATCAACAGAGGACATAACCGAGTTCGTTTGTTCGTCATTAAGACAAAAATCATCATTAGTGGTTGGAACGCATTGATTGTTAGTGAACGCAGGATTGACATCATTACACTGCGTGTCACATGTCCTATCGGTAAAGTTGTTTAAATCGGTAGTTTCGTTCATAATACCTCGCGATACACTATTCACAGTCTTTCGCGGCATTTTTACAGTAGTCACAATTATTCAAAAACAAATAAGCACAAATGCAAAAGCAACACACAAATACAATAGAGCAACGAATTGCCGTTGACCTGTAGAAAGAAAGTCACAAGTTAATAAAAGCGTTGCGCCAAATCCTAATTATATCTAAGCAAATAAGAGCAGATATCTGACTGTTGTTCAAAAGACTCTCAACGAAATACGACCCTGGACTGGGTGTCGCCAAGTGTAACCTCCCCACAAAAATTTTACACGACATTAATATTATTTAGGAATCCCAATGGACATTGCGCTAAGTGTAACCTCTCCACTGAAATTTTAAAGACAGAAATAATAAATGAATAGGAGCCAAACGTAACCTCCCTGCAATCAAATTTAATGACAATAAAAGTGAGAATCGCAATCTGACTCAAGTATAAGTTCTTCAAAAAAAGTGAAAGTCAATTCAGTGATAAAACAATCTCAGTGATAATAATGATTCAATTAAACCGAAATATCGGTCTTTGGCCCTGTGCAAAAAATCAAAATTAAAATTCTTACCTCATTACAACACCTAATCAAATTTCTGCTCTTGTTGTTGCGCACCGCTTGGAGGAACTGCATTGCAAATAATAATATTCCCTTTTTTTTTTTTTTTAATCTAATTGAAAACTGAAACTTTTGTTTAGGGGAAGTGGAACGAAATAGTTACTTCAATTAAATGAAAATTTTATGTAAAATTGCTTTTGAAATCAAAGTTATTATTGGGGGCACTTGTTGAAAATTAGTTACAATAATTAAACTTTACATTATCCGATGATTATCTTAATTAACAGTATACCTCATTCAGCATCTTGACCAGTGTTGTCGCCAGACCACATCACGCAATCCCACTGGACTGCTACCACTGACCGACCGCTCTGCATGACGACTACTGGCGTACTGCACGCGACGACTACTGACAGAGTACTGCCCTCAACTAGACAGTGCTACAGACTCGCAACGACTGACTGACTGAGAACCGCTCGCAACACTCGCGCGGTCAAGCGCATACTCTCTGGTCACAGATGCTACAATGCCTCACCATCGCTGCTATGTTACATACGTGTTTCAAGGTAACGCGTCTAGATGTGGCAGGAAATCGAACAAATACAGTAAAAGGGTGAGCCGGTGCATCGGATGATGTACACTGTCCGACCAAAACTATCCTGACTCCCATATGTAATGTGGAACTGACCACCTGGAGTGGCCCCTTTGTAAATTGTGGCGGATAGTACTGACTCCGCAGTAGAGAAAGCAGTAATAGCTCAGTGAATTGAACGGATGTGCTCAATGAGTTCGTATTTGGGTATCACCTGGGAGACAGACTCATCTGAATCTTTTAAATCCTGCTAAGATTGCACAAGCTGACTTTTTGTGACGTGGTTGTCAAATGGAAACGCAGAAAAATAAGTACAGCTAAACCACGAACAGACAGACCTCGTATACTGACGGACAGGAGACATCGAGCATTATGGAGGCTAATGGTACAAAATCGCATGAAATCAGCGGAAGGAATCAATCATAACTTCCAAATTGCTACCAGCAGTCCAGTATTAACTATACGCTGTCGTGTTGGAAGTTAGATCTGAAAGCTGGAGGGATCTGTAGAGATTGAATAAGAGTCTCTAACCGTTCTTTCCACCAATCTGTCGTCTTCTAAAGTTGTGTCCCCAGCTCAGAGGACAACTCGTCGACCATGGGATCTTCTGCGGCGGAGGCTGCTATGCTTTCATCTCGAACTTGAACGTGTGTTTGTGCTTTTTTCGTGGGATGTCACTTTCCCACGTTATGCTTTGTATCTACAGAGGGCAAGAATTGTAGTACTGATAATGGTGGTCGGCTACACCTCTCATTAATGTAACCTGTTTGTTTACGTTTTAAAATATCACTCCTTAGACTGTCTTCTGCAACACTCGGCGTAATTTTCTTAATAGTACAGTAACTTTTCTGGCAACTTCAGATATAGAGTACGACTTGTCCGTCCGAAACATTTCAGGCTATGAAGAACACCCAAAACAGAGCGACTAGGGCAGCTGAAGTACTTCGTCTCCCCGGCACGCTAAAGCTACCCGAAGGTGTCCGAAACACTTCGGTTGTAATATCATTACTTTTATGTTTCTCAAAACTAGTGAAATTTAATAAACAAAATTGGTGGACCCGTAGGGCAACCATGAGAGGTTGTCATACTGAAAACTGGGTTAAATACAATGAAAAGTATATAAATACTTAATAAGAGAAATTAGGCGTTTTGGTGCCTAACATCCGAATGTGCCGACCAATCAGAAAAAAGTTCAGTACAATTGGCGGACTCTCGTTCAGGAATGGTACATACTGTGCCATCTGCTGCTTGTACCTCACTCCACTTTTGTACCATATACTACTTCACGTGGATCAAACTGCATCAAGGAGAGCTTCTAGCAAAATAAAATACTGGTGGCCACTGCTAGGAATTTCACACCAGCTAACACTGGACGTCAGTGGTCGGTGAAACGAATGATTTCCAGTAATGAATCACGCTATACCCCGTGGCAATCCAATGTAACTGTTTGGGTCTGGCCGCATGAGCCTGACTTCTTTAGTCGAATGCTAGGACGTCGTCTTGGTAGCTGCCGTTACTTCTGTTTCTGGAGCCTTCTTTCAATCGTTTTTCATAATTCATTTGACCGGGTGTCCACAATTTCTTGATGCAATTTTTCTAGACGACCAGTCTCAATCGTTCTGCATGTGAGGTATTATATAATCTTTTTAATGGTATTCAAGCGTCTGTAGTGGTGAATGGGCAACTTACTCCCAGATTACAAATCCACGGTTTGCAACAGTGGAGTCCCCTTTCCATTTGGCTATTTAGGTGTATCTTGTCCCTAGAACCTCTACTTCGCCGTATTGCTGCTCACTTATGTGGCTGAAAGACACTGTGAGAAACCTTCTCGCTCCCAGATGACGTTATCGTATTGCTACGACATTTGTATGACATGTTGTCCTTGCTCAGCGACATATTGGGTTCCTTATGTTCTCTCTGGAGCCCGCATTAACGAACGGAGAAGCGCCCTGTTATGACTGCGGGGTTTTCATCAAGCTGTCATTCTGTGGGCAATGGTAGTTGCCCGTCACAGATCCTTGGGGGTTATAATGGATCTCTGTCCAATGAAAATCGCTGCATTCAGTTAGGATGACAGATCGACCTCAAGGCGCTATTCGTGAAGACGAATTCCGTTCCCTTAGCTTTCTTCACAAAGTACAAATCTTGAATTCCTATATTTTCAGCAAAGTGTATCATGTTGCACGAATACTTCCGTTTCCCGCGATGATGACCCGCAAATTGATGCAACTATCCTGTAGTCTCTTACATAAATTGCATAATTTTCGACTCCGGTAAGGAGCAGTAACGAGGCCCGTCTCCTTGGAGGGCTAGGACTTCCCAGTATCAAAGTAAAAGCCTCAATATTGTTTATATTGCGCAACGTATTAACATGTACTCGAGCTACCTGTTTCACTACATCTCGCTTATGTACTTGTGTTCGACCGGCCAGTCTCACTACCCTTGCATATTTTGGCCAGATCAAACGGCAGCACATACGTGAATTTTATTTTGTTTTACGTTTCGTGGGGTCCGATATTTTATCAGTGACACACCTTACCAGCAGATCTTTGATTTCCCATTGCGTCATATTACCATCTCTCTTCCATGTTGAAATTAGCGCACCATTGATATCCTGCGAAACAGTGTGACTGTGCGTTAGTCTCTCCATCTTCGCGATGGAAGTCGCTTCAGTGTGGTATACGGTCATTCAAAATCTGATCCCGACCACAGTACGCCTCCATCGCACAGGTTTTCGTCCGACTGCTCCTTGCGACACATATCATCAATCTGAGACATTACCACACCGACTTGTCTCTCGCGGACGAGACTAGACTGTCATCTATCACGTCGCCACTGTAACAACACTTGCTTCCCAGCCCGCTGGATATCGCTACTAGAGAGCAAGTGTTCCTTTAATTAGGAAGCTGATAATCAAATTGCTGTTTTTATGAAACCACCACGATGCCCGTCCTGTAGGGCCTCGACGGCCCTGGGAGTCACGACATCCAGTTTGAACACTACTGCTCTCTGCTGACATGTTATCACTTCTGTCACGTCCTTTGATTTGTCACTGTTCTGATTATGTAGAGAGAAGGGAACTTTCAATATCAATTACATTCTTGTTTAGATCATATTTCAAATCTCTGTTCATATCTCGTACAACAGTGAACTTCAGCATTTGTAAAATTATTAACAATGTGATAATATGATTCAGTACTAGAGGAGGCAGATGTTGATAGGTGTTAGTATTACCGAACCATCAGTTTAATAAGTCATGACTGAAAATGCTAACATGAATTATAATCATAAGGAATGATCGAGTGCAGAATCCGTCCTGATGGAGATCAATTTTGGTTTTAGAGATATTTAGGGAAACGCAAGGAAATGCTCACCGTGTGAGTTACTTTAAAATACATTTTAAAGTTACCTACATCTTGTAGAAAGACTAGACCAGAGTCAGGCTAGTAGAAGCACGTGATAGGGAGGCAGTGATTCAGAAGGATGTGAGAATTACTTGGAGCCCATTGCCCACATCACTGAATCTTTACACGGAGCTAGTAGTGAAGGAAACTGATGAAAAATTGGGTAAAGAACATGAAGCTCAAGAGGAAAAAACACAAACTTTGAGGTTTGCCGGTGACATTGTAATTTCTGTCAGCGAAAAAAATCAGTTCAGAAAAATTGATAATGTCTTGGAGGAGGAACATAGTACAGACATCACCAGAAGTAAAATATAAATAAAGATGTATAGTCGAATGAAATCAGGTGATGATTATGGATTGTACTGCGAAATGAGACACAAAATGTAGATGACTTGCTACATTGACAGAAGAAATGGACGACAGTCGATGTAAATAAAACTGTAAACTAGCTTCAACAAAGAAAAGCGTTTCTGAGAAAGAGAATTTTTTTAAAAAACGAACTAAATTTGAGAATAACAAAGCTTTTCCCGCAAGAATGTATAGTGTCTAGCCTTACGTGGAACTGAACCTTGTACGATGAATAGTTTAGAGATGAACAGTATACAAACGTTTCAAACGCATTGTTGCACAGAAATGCTGAAGATTAGATGAAGAAGTACTGCACCTAATGGAGGAAAGATTAGCTGTGTGGTGAAATTTAATAAAAAGAAGGAAAAGTTGAACTAATATATAGGGACGTAAGTAATAGTCGCTTTGGGACTGTGAGTGTTCAGGGTAAATTTCATAGTAGGAGGCCAAGTTTTAAAGACAATCGGCAGACAGGAATAGATGTTGGTTGCTGTTAAACAAAATGAAAGGACTTGCACGGGATAAACTACCATGAAGACTTGCGTCAAACGGTCTTCAGACTAAAGACAACTAAAACGACAACGACAACGACAACAGCAACAGCGAGGTCATTCACTAAGTGCACCATAAAACAAAGAAAATTAACAATGCGCCACGAAGGAATTATAGAATGGGACATAATCGGTAGATGTAAATATGCAAACCAACAAATTATAATAATTTCACAAAATTGCATGATTTAATTAAGGCATCCAGCTTCGCAATTTGAATAACTCAATAACATGTTGCTGGCCCTTATAGAAGCAATTATTCGCCGTTGTATTGACTGAGAGAGCAGTTGAAAGTCCTCCTGAGGGATATGGTGCTACGTTTTGTCCAACTGGCATGTTAGATCGCCAAACTCAAGAACTGGTTGGAGCACCCTGCCCATAATGCTCCAAACGTTCTCAACCGGGGAGAGTTCCGGCAACCTTATTGGCCAAGGTAGGATTTGGTAAGCACTAATATAAGCAGTAGAAACATTCACCGTATGCAGGCGTGCATTATCTTGCTGAAATGTAAGCACACGAGCAACAAAACGGTGCGATGTGTCGCTATGCGGTATGTTGCCGCGGATGACAACCAACTGTATCCTGCTATGAAAACAAGTGGCCCCCCCGACCGTCACTCCTGGTTGTCAGGGCGTCTGGCGTGCAGCAACAAGATTGTAATTCAATTTCTTAGACTTTCCCGCCGATTCGGAGTAGTCTCGTGGAATCGGGTGTACTGCCGATGGTCTGCGTCCACCTACAGTAAACCTGATTCCACGAGATAACAACCAAATTGGTATCCTTTCACTGTCCGGAGTGTCTCCAAACACGTCTTCAGTGGTCATCAGGACTCAATCCGAAGCGGGTCCTGCCGCCTGGAATATCATTGATCGGAGTATAGTTGACTTCAGTGATAAGTCCCGCTGCGAACTCAGCCCCGATGACCACCGAGGACGTGTCTGGAGACGCCTCGGAGGATGGTGGGATACCAACGTGTCTGTCGCCCAACGCACTGCCCGAGAAACAGGAGTGATGGTTTGTGGTGCCATTTCTTTCCGTAGCAGGGCCCCTTGGATTGTTATCCGCTGCACCATCGCAGCACAGTGGTATGCCGACGATATTCTACACTCCGTGTTGCTGCCCTTCACAGCAAACCATATTGGGCTTACATTTCAACAATATAAAGTCCACCTGTACACGGCGAGAGTTTCTACTGCTTGTCTCCGTACTTTCCAAACCCCACCTCGGACAGCATGTTCGCCGGATCTCTTCCCAACTGACAATGTTTAGAGCATGATAGGCAGGGCTCCAACAACTCTGTCGATCAATGTCAAGCCGAATAACCACTTGAATATGGACCAGAGGTGGACCGACGCGTTTTTGACTTGCTTAATTTGTGAAGCTCTGTCTCTTGAATAAATCATCCGGTTTTTCTGAAACTGTAATCATTTGTTTGTCTGTACATTTACATCACATCCCTTTCGGATGCTTATTTTGTGATAAGTCGACTTGATTTTTTCTTTAGCATATACAACACGTATTTTTTTTTCCAGTATATGACTCCGGTTTAAGTTCCTGGTCCATTTGCTGCCAATCAAACCAAAGTGTGCTTTTCCTTCCTCTCTTTAACTACCGAATGCTTCCGTAGCTGTTTCTCTCTTGCTGCTTGGTGATTGGAGAAAGCGCAAACGTCGTAAATGTTGGCATCAATTTGGACGGTAGTTTGGAAAGCTGTGTCACACGAGGAGCGTTCTCAATTCGCCCGCCCTGGGCCGGGTGACGTACCCTTAGCGGGAGCGGCTATGGAAGCAGGCCGCGCCTCGCCACGCCACGCCGGCTGCGGGGTAATAACTTTGCTCGTTAGCCGCCTGTGGTTGCGGCTCCGCTGCGCCCGGCTCGGCAGCATTGCCAGTCGAACAGCACGGCGAGAGCGAGAAGTTGGCGCGGTTCGGCTTACCTCCGTCCACATCATCAAACTGCACTCAGCAGGTCACGCCACCGTACGAGTAATCCGCTAACAACAGCCAGTGGCCAGCCTATAAATCCATTCACTGCAAGAGTTAGTAGTTGCATCGATCCTGTCAACTAACCACTTCTAACGAGATATACAAGAAGACCGGACTAAAATTTATTGAGTCCCAGGTGACATCTTGTTAATACTTTGTATTACCACATCTAGCCCTGATAATGCCATCAGCTCGACGAGGACGAGGGTGCCCGAATTATACTATATCCTGCAGCAGCCACTCATTGATGTTTAAGTGCAATAGAGTTGCCAGGTTTCGGTGATGCCGACTGCTTCGTTTCACCCACTTTTCTAAATAGTAGCAGGAGAACGTATCCGTGCAGCCCTATGAAAACGGCAAGGTTGTAGTCATCTTGGAAGATGGGAGTTTCCCATCTTGAGAAGTATGCGAAAGGGCAGTCCTGGGTCACCGAGGATCTTAAACACTCTGGTTCATATTCACAGTACCCTGAATGAATGGGCCTGAGTCATGGTAAGGAAATCATCCCCAAAATGTTAAATTTCCGCCGCCCGGGTTGGCCGAGCGGTTCTAGGCACTACAGTCTGGAACCGCGCGACCGCTACTGTTGCAGGTTCGAATCCTGCCTCGGGCATGGATGAGTGTGATGCCCTTAGGTTAGTTAGGTTTAAGTAGATCTAAGCTCTAGGATGATTGACGACCTCAGAAGTTAAGTCCCATAGCGCTCAGAACCATTTTTTTTTTGTTTCGTTAAATTGGCACTTCCTGCCTAAATTACTCATACACTCCAGGAGTACCACCTCGTTGGGCCGTCGATACAGTTGACGCGTTGATCATTCGAAAAGAGGCAAAATTGAGACTCGTCGAACCATACTACGTGCCTACAACCAACACCGCTTAGGTTTCTTTACTTTTCTCCTTTATGGAATATGTGACATTGTTTGCCAGTTCACATGTAAACCTCACCTGCGCCACATCAGTGTCATCACCAGCAGTAATTTCTTTTTGTTTAAAATATTTTGTTTCCTTACCATTAGCTGAAACAAAGAACGAGTACATCGCCTCAAATATACTGCATCACTTGATTACTTAATGTTTTTCAAGAGCGTGTTCTCTAAAGCGTCTCACACTTAAAAACTTCCACATACGACGTACTGACCTTTTGTGTGTTAACCTTAATACCCCAATACGAGATATATACGGCACACATTTGTTAGTTTTTATTCTCTAGCTGCACCACTGTAATTTTAAACATAAATCATCATGTATTTAGAGGATGACTATCTTGCTATTTACTGGAAGAGGCATACCTTCATAATCTGTCTACGTAATTTGTTGTATGACTGTTGATAACCATGATTTGTTCATTTTGGTTCTGTTAAAGCACAACAGCTAGTGATAGCACTAAGCTACCGATAACATACCGTATTTATTATGGACTCAATAGTAATCGAACTGAAAAAATTATTTTGTCATTGCAAATACATTTTCTAATACTTGAAACTGAATATCGGATATTATAGCGTTGCACTGAGCAGTGTCCCACTAGTTTTACATTTCTCATTTTGACACACATGATCTTGGCGATAGATTGACATAATAAAGGTCCCTGTCACCTTCTTATTTTTTTAGTATTACATGTAGTTATTATCTAAGTTCCTTCACCTTTTTCATTAAAAACAGCTATTCTTGTACAGCTCGATTCAGCTGCCCCTATCAATGAGTATTATCCAAGATGCAAAGCCTTCAAAAATCACTACAAGATTTTGATACTCTCTCACTTGCTACTTGCAAACTATTAGTCCTACAGAAAAAAAACCAGGGCCTCTTTATATGAAATTTAATGCAGTTCAGTTTTTTACAGGAACAATTTTTCGCAGGAAGCCACGGTTTTCCAGTTATTGGAGAAAAACAAATTTGAAGGTCAGTTTTGTAAATTTTTCTTGAATAACTCGAAAACTACAGCCTATGGCGAAAAAGTATACCAGCACAAAAATTAATTACATCAATTTTCCTACAAAACGGTCCTCTTCACTGTTTTTCTACAAGACTAATAGCTGGTATATAGTGAGTGAGAGAATATGAAAATTTACCACCTGGAATTTGAAGACATTGTGGGTTGCATAAAACCCTTCGGTAGGGACAGCTTAATCATCCTATATAGCTTAATGTCTTTACAAAGCACAGCAGCTTCAAACATCTGATGTCATATTAGTTACACAGTTTGTGTAGTTTCGTCTGTACAATTTGAGTAATGTGATTCATTACTTAAACATCATAGAATAAGTAATATAGGATTGCACATTAATTGTATTTAAGCATTTGCATGTCACAGACATTCGGTGACCTGGTATAGATGTTGTCTCTAACGCCCTGGTGGCAAAAGGTGTTTACTTTGTAGTAAACCATACGGCCAGTTTTGCCTCTGACGCTAAAGAAAGATGTTTACGATTGACTAGATATTGTGTATCAATTAAGGTACGTAACTGAGCCGGCCAGAGTGGCCGAGCGGTTCTAGACGCTACAGTCTGGAACCACGCGACCGCTACGGTCGCAGGTTCGAATCCTGCCTCGGGCATGGATGTGTGTGATGTCCTTAGGTTAGTTAGGTTTAAGTAGATCCAAGTTCTAGGGGACTGATGACCTCAGATGTTAAGTCCCGTAGTGCTCAGAGCCATTTGAACCATTTTTTACGTAACTTGAGTTGCCCCTCTGTTTATTGATTGGTTAGCCACTGAATTGCTATTTATTTATTTAATGGGATAATAATAATTATTAAAAGGTGGCAATTTTGTTTAAGCATCGTTTTTTACTCTTTCGATTGTTGCGAGTCAGCGATAGTGCAATGCTGCTCGCTTTGGAGAATACACATTTTATAAGAATTATTTGGCCCAGGAAACACTTTTGCGATCACGGTTGCGATTTAGACGGTATTCACGTAATTGTACTGATTAAAAGTTATCGTTTCCGAAAGACGCAGGTTCGATTAAAGCTGTGTGCACTTTTGCGCGTATAATGAAAATATTCATAACACGTCGCGTAACAAAAAGAAACATGCGAGCCACAACCGTGATCAAACGAAGAAAATATATGATAACATAAATGTTCTTCGCTGTTATTCAGGACAGGTTCAGATTAGACCTTGCAATTTTTAGTTATAGGAAATCAAAAGACGTTGCAGTTAGGAGATATTTGTTTTGAATAACCTGTATTTACCTTCTCTCTCTCTCTCTCTCTCTCTCTCTCTCTCTCTCTCTCCTTTTTAGAGCCTTTATACCTTCACATATACTAACGAACGTTTCCTTCTCTACCGACCAGTACGAGAACAAAATTCAGACTCAACAAATTGTCTTACATCGAATTATTACATGCTTAACCCTTAACAATCATATATAGTTTCGCAGTACAAACAATGCTAATTATTCCGTGCACTAGAAAGTCTTTGATACACTGAGCACAAAAATGAAAATAATAAAATTATAATTACATTTTTAATATCATGAATACTTCTTAAAATCTTGAAAATAAGGTTTGACATCGTCGTAATATTAATTTTCATCGTTGTATCACTACATTGCCCCCTTTGGATGTACAGTCACACTTGTTTGACTGGACATCCAAGCAGGCTTATTTTACTTGTCTGTTCTGTTTAAAGTTCACTGTGTTCTTTCACTTGGAAGCATGTGCTTTGCTTACTTTTGAATCTCAGGGATTTTGTGTTACGCTCCCCCATTCGGGCAAAGGCCAATGGGAAAAACCCCGGAAAAAACCACGGTGGAGCGAGCACATCTTCCATACCCTCTTTTTTTATTTTCTAGATTTGAATATTCACTTCGTATGATATTTAATAATGGTACAATTTCATGATAGTGCTTCTGGTAACGACGGCTGGCGACTTGGTGTACTGCAATACCGATGTCTCGCCCCATCAGTTAAGTCTGCGATGACGTGGCAGGGTGCGGCAAGGGACGACGGATAATGTCGCTGCAGTTTACTGCCCTCACCGACACGTGTGCTCAGCATCCCAGCGTACAGTCACATGAAATTCAAACAGCAGTATCAGTTCCTTAAATTAACATCTAAATTAGATCATATTTCACGCACTCTTTCACTCAACAAGAAGAATGTGTTCTTTTTTTTGTGAAGTGTTCGACTGTTTGTGAGTTTCTTTATCATGATGCAAGTCCATTCGTCCTTCCGACGTAACTGACAATCTGCAATTAAAGGTTCATGTCATTCTGTTCCAACACTGCTATAGCTCTGCAACGGATTTAATGATATAGTCAGTATCAGTTGCCAACACTGTTACGACTCACCACTGTTGCTGACTGATCGATAAAAACACTTGCTCTTGAGTTTTAATTTACCTGGAATGTTACGTCCACGCATGTGGTCCCAATAACACTCTGAATATTTGACATTGCTAAACACTCGTAGCACAAAATTTGAAAACGAAATCATGGTAACACAAGGCACTCATTGAGCGTCCACTTTTGTGTTAAATTCCACTCTTTTGCCAGTGAAATAAAGTTCGTACGCGTAGAGGATAATGTTCACAGGAAGTCTTTGTTCATAGGTCATCTGTGACATGTTCACTCCACCACGTAATCACTTGACCACAGTTATCAAGTCTGACAAGGTAAAGTCCTTGTGCTACCCATAAGAATGTCTTTACACAGTAGTATAGTTATATGATGATGAATGATTCTACATATCAAATGAACTACATAATTGTAGTCATTTACAATATAAAAGCAATTCCTAAGTCATATATTTTCTCGAAAAGGTGCTCCTGGACTTACAAAGAATTGTGCAGTGATAAACACAAGTCTGTATATGTTTGTCTGTGTAATGATCTGTTCAGTCATGGACAACATCTTGTTCGACCTGGTTTATAGCTCATGCAAGTCCGAGCACTAACTTATGGTGGAAAATTTGTTAAATCTATACGTTACTCGTGTAAACTTTACATGTTGTAAGTGTATCCTGTACACAGTCTGAAAGAAAAAAAAAAAAGAACATAACCTACTCACCCTAGTGAGTTCAAAAAAGTTAACAATCAACAAAATGAAACGTTTATTTTCTAAAGTTACTATATCCTACTGTTGTGTGAAATATGCAGTTCTGTTCACTGTTCGTAGTTTCACACGCATAAGTTCCTGAAAGTTAACTAAATCTCAACAAGTTTGTATTATGCTTGATTAAGTGTCTTAAGGTGGAATCATCTTGAAGCAATTCTCCTTCTCCTTGCTGCAGCTCGGCGTCCTCTTCTCCGTCGAACTGGAGCTGAAATTTTCTTACAACTAATTGGTATTCTGAGAGTCTCTTCCTCCAAGCAGTACTGATGTTGTATGTTCCTAAGCTCCCATACGCCACATCGCAGTGTGTCCATGAAATACTTATACACTAGTCCATTAATCAATAATTGTCACTTAGCCCACTCGCACAGTACTTGAGTCTTTGATGTTTGACTTCACCTCATTACGACACACGTAAAAGGTCATCTACTGTACTTAAGATACATATCTTTTCAAGTCTTTGTGATTGTATAGTCCTTTCTGTCTATTTGAGTTGGGATAGACCAAGAAATGACTATTTTTATGTGGCGTACCTAAGATCACAAATGGTCCTGAATATAACGGAAACCACTTCTTTATTTTTTTCTTTAATAATGACGACTTCGGATAATTCCTTACTAACACCATATCCCCCACGTTAAATTGTTGAGTATTCTGTAGTCTCCGGTTGTGTGATTCTTGCCTTTTCTGTGCATTCTCGTATAGTGTGACCAATGCTTGTCTAACTTTGTCCTCCCAGTCTTCAGGTTCGGTATTTAGTTTTGGAAGTGGGTTGACCCAACTATTGTCCTCTTTTGTTTTTAATGTGAGTTCTGCTGGAGTAAAACCTGTCGATAAATGTGGTATGTAGTTTACAATAATTTCAAACGGCTCTATGTATTCTACCCACTTAGTTTGTTGAGCTGAACAGTATGTTCTCACAAAGCGATTAAACTCGCGGAACACACGTTCTATGAGATTACCTTGGGGGTGGAACTTCGAAATGAAAATTGGTTTTATATTATGTTTCTCTAAGAATTTCTTCCAGGTAACACTCGTTAAATTTGAGGCATTGTCAGAGAGTAATGGACCTGGCGTTCAGAAATGAGGTATGTAATCATTTTCCAATCGGTTTATTATCGTTCTCGTTGCTGTTGTTTTTGTAGCAAATAGCTTTACAAACTTAGTAAAGTTATCTAGCACTGCTACGAGGTATTTGAACCCTCCTCTGGCAGTTGGCAGAGGTCCAGCGATGTCAATATTTAAAATTTGGCGGGAAACAGTTGGAACAATTGACTGCATTAATGTCTGTGATGATAAAGCACACGGCTTTACGTGCTGGCAAATGTCACATGCTCGCGTCATCCGTAGGATCTTTCTATACATGTTATTAAAATGACAATACATTCGTAGTTTCGCCAGGCACTACCTTGAACCGAAATGACCCCAAACATTATGTGTATATATTATTAACTTTTGCTCACATTGCTGTGGAATACATACTGGCCAGTTTCGTGAATCCTCATGTCTTCTAAAGAATAACACATCCTCATGTAACCTGTAATATTTATGCAATTTCGAAGTAGGATCCGTCCTCAGTTGATCCTTGATCTCGTGCCAAATATTATCTATATCCTGTTTTTGTGCCATATTTTTACACATGTCTAGAAAATATTTACGATTAACATTGTCCGCCATTAGTAACACTTTAAATTCCGATGCTTGCTCTGTGAGTTCACTAAATTGAGGTAAACCTTGGGGTAGCCTAGACAAAGCATCTGCCACAATATTATTACTTCCTTTGATGTAAATAATCTGGAAATCATACTCCTGCAACGCTAATGTCCATCTTGTCAAACGTGCGTGGAGAAGTTTACAGGTCAGCAGGAAACTCAAAGCCTGATGATCACAGTATACCCGAACGTGTCTACCATAAACATAATAATGAAATTTGCGAAACGCCCATACCACTGCCAATGCTTCAAGCTCTGTAGTGAAATACGCGCGTTCGCATTCCGATAATACACGACTTGCGAAAGATATTATTTTTATTTGCTCGTGTCCGTCTACTGTTTCTGTTTGAAATAAACACGCACCTAACCCAGTACATGAAGCATCTGAGGTTATGCAAAAATCCTTACTGAGATCTGGATGGTGCAAGATTTCAGCATTTAACAAGCAATGCTTGATCGTGTCGAAATCATATGCACACTGGTCAGTCCACACCCACGGCGCATTCTTTTTCAGAAGCCCCAATAGATGTTCGCTGTTAAGCCATTGATTAGGCACGAACTTTCGGAAAAAGGATACAAGACCCATATATGCCTTTAATTGTCTTTTGTTGGCCGGATATGGACAATTTCTGATAGCCTCGAGTTTCGTACTATCCGGGAAGATTCCTTCTGATGATACTATATGTCCTAGAAACTTTATCTCCATCTTTCCAAACTTGGACTTCTTAAGGTTAACCGTAACACCTGCAAGTTCAAATTTGTGTAACACCAAGTTAATTAGTTTGATATGCTCGTCCCACGTTGGTGAAGCAATCAATAAATCGTCCACATAGTCAGTAACTTGCTCTAACAAATCCGAGCCTAGGACAGTGTCTGGGCATTAAGAAAGACTCCGGCACTGACATTCAATCCGAATGACAATACTCTGAATTGATAGCTTCTTCCTCTATAAATGAATGCTGTATATTTCCTAGATGTTGGCGTTAAGACCACCTGCCAGTACGACGCGCGGAAGTCGAGGCTTGATAGACATTTTATCCCATGGAACTTTTGTAATAGTTCTTCTAGATGCCTGACAGGCATAATAATTTGATTAATCCGGCGAGCGTCGAGAACCAACCTTACGCTTCCATCGGATTTCATTACCGGTAAAAGTTGGTTACTATATGGCGATAACGAGGTCTCAATAATTCCCCATTCCAGCATTCGTCTAATTTCTTTTGATACTGCTTCCCTTTTCGCGCTAGGTATTGAGTACGTTTGATGACAGTAAATTTCATGGGGAAACACTTGCATGTCGTACACGTAATCTTTAATTAGTCCAGGTTTTTTCAAAAATACTTTATGATAATTAGTAAGTGTGTTTAATAATTGCTTTTGTTGCACACTGTCAAGACCAGAGGATTGTTGTACTTTTTCTACTATTTCAGAGAGGTGGATATTCTCCTCGTCCTTCACATCTTCCATGACCGGGAATGTACTGCAATTGAAACTATCTTGAAACCGCCATAAATGTGCGCGAATCGGTTCTATCTTTAAAATTTGACAATATTTGCCATGCAGTTCTTTGGTCTTTACCAAATCTAACCTGACTCTCGTGTCACCGAAACACATGCTGCATTCACCCTTTGCGAGATCGATTACAGTTTCCGTCTCTCGCAAAGTATCTAATCCGAGGAGACAGTTCACGACTAAAATTCTTTACAATAAGGAAGGTGCACTCTTTGGCTCCCATTCCAAAATTAATACAAATCCGTGTCTGTTCCCGAACTAGTTGGGCTTTCTGACTAAAGGCTCCTGTAACTCGACAATTAGTGACTGGAAAAGCCGGAATCTTTCTAATCTTCTTTAAGTGAAGAAAGAACGATTCATTCAGCACAGAAACAGACGCTCCAGTATCTAAAATCACCGTAGTTTGAATACCATAAATATCACAAACTATAGCTGCTTGTACAACTTCCCGTTCAAACAAATTACACTTCTTCCGAAAATCTTGACATAATTCCTCTCGTATATCGACTCCGTCATTATATCTTAACATCTGCATAGTTGAACTACGTTGCTGAGCAATATCAACAGAATTATTCCTACACACTGAATTTTTCGCGTCGTTGGACCCGATCGCTGCTGATTCTATGCGACACACATTCTCATTGTTACTACAGCTGGTTGTCTGCACGTTTGGTTGCTCGTTATTACTAACAACATTCATGCAAGTGCCCCCTAGACACCCTGCGACTGACACACGGGAGCAGAATGTCGTCGCATCTAGTTTGACTGACTGGTACTGGTTGCTGGTTGCGGTTCACTTACCTCAATGATCTTGATATTTTGATTCGGTGGTTGCCATGGCTGTGCATTCATATGCTGCTGCATGTTATTTGACATATTTGTATTGTACGGGGGTTGTACATGATTGTTGTTGTGATATTGCGGTGGCCTAGTCTGCTGCCATTGCTGTTGTGCATAATTCTGTGTTGACCAGTTATGTGGTGGTTGCATGCTTTGCTGATTATTTGAAAAATTATCGTTATTGTAATTGGCGTTAGCTCTAAAATCTCGTTTCCGTCTCTTTGAAAAGTTTCCGTTATTGTTTTGTCTGCTATTGTTCTGTGGATGATAATTGTGATTCGTTGCATTACTATACTGTCCATTTGTGTTCATATTGTGGTTCTGCCATCCTGAATAATTCGGGCTACTCCAATGATTTTGACTCCCATAGTAGGTGTTTCTATTACTATTGTTCTTGTGGTTTCGCCCATTGCCATTACCATTACCATTATTCGACGAATTATTCCCAAAATGGTGTCTGTCCTCTTCGATAACCAAATCTAAAGAGTCCAGTACAGATAGAAAATGTTCCACGTTGTCTTCAGGAATGTGAAGCAATTTCTCCTTTAGATCACGCAGTAACTTCTCCTTTAATATCTTTACAACATCACACTCAGGAGTTGGTGTGGATAAATATTTCTCTTTGTCCAGATACTTTTCGAAATATTTCCGCAACGTACCGCCTTTTCTATTAAATGGCTCAGGACTATAAACTTCTTTTCTCAATCGTTCTTGTACCCCACGTGACCAATACTTCTTTAGAAAAGCTTGTTCAGATTCATCGAAGGAGCTGCATTGTTCAGCTTTCTGTGTCGCGAACAACGCTGGCTCACCTTGAATATGGGTAATGGTAAAGACAATTTTCTCCCTTTCGTTCCAACTTTTTGGCATTATTCCGCGGATCCCTTTGATAAACACAATTGGATGGGGTCCGTTCTTATCATTGGTAAACTTCTGAAACTGTGAATTCTTCACTAAAGCATCCTGAGTCACCAATGATTGTGTGTGGTCCTGATAAACGGATGTTACTCCACCTGTTGGATTGAAATTATTGCCCGTCTGCCCCTTACTTTCAGTTAAAGGCGTTTCATAATGATCAGGGTGTGTTTCTGTGATACTAACACACTCCGGTGAACTGTTATGAGATGTTTGCATACGTGTTTCATTAAGCACTTTCTGCACGTTTTGTAATTCAGTCTGGAGTTCATAAATCTTTGTGTTGTTTTCATGTATCAGTTGTGTTCCTGCTCGTTGTAACATCACAGGTTGTTCCTTCTGTATAACAGTACTAATTTGTTTGTCTTTGTCATTTAGCCATGTGTTGAATGTGGTCACAACGCGTTCTTCTTGTTCTTTGCATTTTTGTTCTATTACGTTTTGATTATCAACCGTAAGGTTTTCTATACGTGTACTTATGTGGCGTATTTCTGCTTCCAAGGAAGTGTGTGTTTGTTGTAATTTGTCCACATCCTGGGTTACTTGCTTTACATTCTGTGGTAAGTCATGGTATGTTTGTTGCATACTTGAAATGTTGTTCTGTATAACAGACAACTGGGCATCTATTTGCTGTCGCAGCTGGCGATCGTGTTCTTTTAACCGGTTTTCAAGCTTTTGATCTATCTCTTTTGAGAACTGTGAAAAGCTTAACTGCGTACGCTCGTCTAATTGACTGATGCGTTCATCCAAGGTCCTAATCCGTTCATCTACTCTGCTAATATTATTATTAATCTCAGTTGCAAGCTGTTTAGCAGTTTCTTGTTCGCGCTGTATCTGTGATTGTTCCCGTATTTTAAACATTTGTTCCATTTTCATCATTAAGAGCGAAAATGGATCCATTACTGTTTGTGTTGGCTCTACCGGTGGTAAATCGACTGTAACTGGTGTTTCTTGTGGTTCTGCTTCTGTATGCACTTGAACTACCGTCTGCATTCTGCCTGAGTGTTCTACAGCAGATGGATCACTGACTTTAATATTAGTGTCCTGTTCTATATCCTCTGTCTGACCTGAAAAAATATTATCAATTTCTACATCACTAATTATTCCTTCCTCCTCTGAATATTCTACAGTTACTTCCTGCTGTGTAGCATTTCTTACACGTCGCACTGTTTTCACCATGTTTGCAAATGTTTGGGTGCAATTCTAATCGGGAAAACGTCACACGCAACACATCAATTATTCCGTCACACAAAACTTAAAATAATTACTACACTGCACCAGATTTGAATCAGTACTATAAATGTTCACTTTCGTTTCATTAAAATTCAGTTCCAATCTCGTTCAGTTAACCTCTACTGAAAACACTTGATGCTGTATTTTACTGGTCCTTCTCGCAGTTATTTAAATATAATTGACTGTCATACTTTCCTAAGAGGACACACTCACATTATGTAATTGTTTATGTTCGTTTCTTTAGTAAGATACAGCACCAAGTTGAAGAAGATGATGTGCTTACCTCATGCAGTGATTCTTCTGCTGTCGCTGGGATGGAATGGTACAGAAAAAGCACACAGTAGCACACACATATAAGCTAGTCCTGTCGCGGTCGCAACTGAATTGCCCCCTCTGTTTAATGATTGGATAGCCACTGAACTGCTATTTATTTATTTAATGGGATAATAATAATTATTAAAAGGTGGCAATTTTGCATAAGCATCGTTTTTTACTCTTTCGATTGTTGCGAATCAGCGATAGTGCAATGCTGCTCGCTTTGGAGAATACACATTTTATAAGAATTATTTGGTCCAGGAAACACTTCTGCGATTACGGTTGCGATTTAGACGATATTTGCGTAATTGTACTGATTAGAAGTTATCGTTTCCGAAAGACGCAGGTTCGATTAAAGCTGTGTGCACTTTTGCACGTATAATGAAAATATTCATAACACGTCGCGTAACAAAAAGAAACATGCGAATCACAACCGTGATCAAACGAAGAAAATATATGATAACATAAATGTTCTTCGCTGTTATTCAGGACAGGCTCAGATTAGACCTTGCAATTTTTAGTTATAGGAAATCACAAGACGTTCCACTTTAGAGATATTTGTTTTGAATAACTTGTATTTACCTTCCCTCTCTCTCTCTCTCTCTCTCCTTTTTACACCCTTTATACCTTCACATCGATTAAGCAACTTTTCCTTCTCTACCGACCAGTACGAGAACAAAATTCAGACTCAACAAAATGTCTTACATCGAATTATTACATGCTTAACCCTTAACAATCATATATAGTTTCGTAGTACAAACAATGCTAATTATTCCGTGCACTAGAAAGTCTTTGATACACTGAGCACAAAAATGAAAATAATAAAATTATAATTACATTTTTAATATCATGACTACTTCTTTAAATCATGAAAATAAGGTTTGACATTGTCGTAATATTAATTTTCATCGTTGTAGCACTACAAACTGAAGTCAGTGCGTCTTGTACAGTCATCAGTTCTCCATCCAATCTTATGTTACATCATGTGTAACGCGTCATTGTATTGAAAATTGTTTCCCGATTTTTCTCATGTAGTATGTAGTACCGCAAATCTGATGATGCTGACACCCAAACGTCAGACTCCCAGATTGACACCAAACGTGGTCTGTCGATAGAGCAGCAACAAAAACACATTAATTAAAAGTGACACCAGAACTACGAAGCACAGGTAAAATGTATCAGTGTGTTACTCGTTTGAAGATCGCTCGTGGGTGAGTTGGTAGAGCGCGATGTCATCATACCAAAGGTGCTGCGTTCAAATCCGAGTGATTGCAATGTTTTTTTAACTGTTTACACGTGAAACTGTTATGCGGGAGAACATTTTCCTGACATGTAAAAGGACTCTTCAGGGTTTGTAGCAATGATATTTTGGCACTTGCTTTCACTTCGTCACTTGAAGAAGCAAACCTATAGAACACATTTGTGTAGATGGGCGTGGTATTCTGTCGGACATGTGCGGCAGAGCATTATATCGCTCTATACAAGTGTACTCTATATGTACCCTACTTTCAAATAAAGAGGCAACAGCAGACTGCTAATATAGCATTGCTACAAACATCGAAGAGTCCTTTTATATGTCCCCCATGGAACAGTTTCACGAATAAACAATTAAAAAGGAACATTACGATTAGTCGGACGCAGGACCTTTGGCACGACGACCTCAAGCTCTACCAACTCACGTTCGCGAGATAACAGTAACTCACATACACTCCTGGAAATGGAAAAAAGAACACATTGACACCGGTGTGTCAGACCCACCATACTTGCTCCGGACACTGCGAGAGGGCTGTACAAGCAATGATCACACGCACGGCACAGCGGACACACCAGGAACCGCGGTGTTGGCCGTCGAATGGCGCTAGCTGCGCAGCATTTGTGCACCGCCGCCGTCAGTGTCAGCCAGTTTCCGTGGCATACGGAGCTCCATCGCAGTCTTTGACACTGGTAGCATGCCGCGACAGCGTGGACGTGAAACGTATGTGCAGTTGACGGACTTTGAGCGAGAGCGTATAGTGGGCATGCGGGAGGCCGGGTGGACGTACCGCCGAATTGCTCAACACGTGGGGCGTAAGGTCTCCACAGTACATCGATGTTGTCGCCAGTGGTCGGCGGAAGGTGCACGTGCCCGTCGACCTGGGACCGGACCGCAGCGACGCACGGATGCACGCCAAGACCGTAGGATCCTACGCAGTGCCGTAGGGGACCGCACCGCCACTTCCCAGCAAATTAGGGACACTGTTGCTCCTGGGGTATCGGCGAGGACCATTCGCAACCGTCTCCATGAAGCTGGGCTACGGTCCCGCACACCGTTAGGCCGTCTTCCGCTCACGCCCCAACATCGTGCAGCCCGCCTCCAGTGGTGTCGCGACAGGCGTGAATGGAGGGACGAATGGAGACGTGTCGTCTTCAGCGATGAGAGTCGCTTCTGCCTTGGTGCCAATGATGGTCGTATGCGTGTTTGGCGCCGTGCAGGTGAGCGCCACAATCAGGACTGCATACGACCGAGGCACACAGGGCCAACACCCGGCATCATGGTGTGGGGAGCGATCTCCTACACTGGCCGTACACCACTGGTGATCGTCGAGGGGACACTGAATAGTGCACGGTACATCCAAACCGTCATCGAACCCATCGTTCTACTATTCCTAGACCGGCAAGGGAACTTGCTGTTCCAACAGGACAATCCACGTCCGCATGTGTCCCGTGCCACCCAACGTGCTCTAGAAGGTGTAAGTCAACTACCCTGGCCAGCAAGATCTCCAGATCTGTCCCCCATTGAGCATGTTTGGGACTGGATGAAGCGTCGTCTCACGCGGTCTGCACGTCCAGCACGAACGCTGGTCCAACTGAGGCGCCAGGTGGAAATGGCATGGCAAGCCGTTCCACAGGACTACATCCAGCATCTCTACGATCGTCTCCATGGGAGAATAGCAGCCTGCATTGCTGCGAAAGGTGGATATACACTGTACTAGTGCCGACATTGTGCATGCTCTGTTGCCTGTGTCTATGTGCCTGTGGTTCTGTCAGTGTGATCATGTGATGTATCTGACCCCAGGAATGTGTCAATAAAGTTTCACCTTCCTGGGACAATGAATTCACGGTGTTCTTATTTCAATTTCCAGGAGTGTATATTTTTTTTCTGTGCTCAATAGTTCTGGTGTGAGCTTTAATTACCGTTTATGCATGTTGTTCCGGATGAAAGCACATAGCACGAACTAAATTGGTATTTTAGTTGATACTCTGTCGATATACAGGGTGTGGTAGATAAGTAATGAGACTCAGTCTAGAAAAACAAATTTATTTATCCAATTTGTACAAAACGTTAATATTCTTCAAAGTACTCGCCTTGGGCGTCGACACAACGTTGCCAGCGCGTTTTCCAAGCTTCATAGGCCCCACTGTAGTCCGTTTGAGTTATCCCAGTTACTGCCTTCGTGAGAGCACGTTGGATGTTCGGAATATCGTCGAAACGATGACTCTTCAGGCATCTTTTGACCTTCGGAAATAGGAAGAAATCAGGCGGACTCAAGTCAGGGCTGTATGGTGGCTGTGGCAAAACGTCAACTCCAATTCGGGTCAAGTAGGAGGTCACAAGGAACGCTGTGTGCGCCGGAGCGTTGTCGTGGTGGAGACGCCAGCGTTGAGCAAGGTCCTGTCGCTTCCGTTTGACGGCTCTGTGCAATCGCTGAAGGACTTCTTTGTAGAATTCGGCATTGACAGTCTTCCCCTGAGGGACAAACTCTTTGTGAATTAACCCCCGCTTGGCGAAAAACACAATCAGCATTGTCTTGATGCAGGACTTTGACATTCTTGCTTTCTTCGGCCGCGGGGATGCCGGTGTGTGCCACTCCGAGCTCTGGGCTTTCGTCTCCGGGTCGTACTGGAATGTCCACGATTCGTCGCCTGTTACTACGTTGTCTAAAAAGTGTGGATTATTTTCCAAATCATTCAACATCTCACGGCAAACGTCCACTCGTTGTTGCTTTTGTTCGGCGGTGAGCACTCGGGGAACCAATTTTGCACAAACTTTCCTCATCATCAAATCTTGCGTAACAATTTGGTGAACCGTAAATTTATTCACGGAGACCTCATCGGCGATCATTTTGAGACTTAAACGACGGTTGGAGCCCAGGAGTTCTTTCACTTTGGCCACCGTTTCATCCACACGACTCGTTGAAGGGCGTCCAGATCGTTCCATGTCTTCAACGGATTCCCTCCCGTTTTTAAATTCATTAAACCACCGGAACACTTGAGCTCTTGATAGGGAGTCTTCTTTGTAGGCCTCCGTAATCATAGCAAAAGTTTCCGAAGCAGTTTTGCCCAAGCGAAAGCAAAATTTGATTGAATACCGCTGTTCTATCGAGCGATCCATCTTCAGCGTTTTCACAAGTGTCACGGGCACACAAACAACGTAATACGCGAAGCTCGACCCTCACTGCACCAGAGCTCCGACGCGACTGCGAACCGGTTCTATTGTTAGCTCAGATCCCCCACCACGTGACGTACAGGTGGAGACCGCCCTGCGAGCGACTGGGGCGCCGCGCGGCGGCTAGTCTCATTACTTATCTACCACACCCTGTATAGTGTTTGGTACCGATCTGAGTGTCTGACATCTGGAGGTGTGGACGTGAGAGCCGAAAGCGCCATAAGGAGCAAGAAATAAAAGGAATGTTGGCGATTAAGACAGGAGTAATTTATTAGGTCCAGTTTCTGTTTGGCCCACTGAAGGTGTATAGCTCTTTGTGCCACTGTAAGCGATGGTCTCTTAGAAGTACCTGATTCAAAATGCCCATTGCATGCAGTTCCGTTCGTAATGTTTGGTCGGAAATTGGTTCAGATGGGCATACATTCACTGATGGCAGCAATTTATGACGAGTTTGAAACCGATTGTAATTTACAAGATGTGACATTCGTCTCTGGTCTCTATCAATACTAACATTCTTACGATGACTGTTATCAGGCTGCAGGTGGTACGCTGTTCATCGTAGATGCATTGGACAGTCAGTGTTGATGCGGCAGAAAATCGAGGAACTTCTTTCGCATGTGGTCAAGTCCAAAACCGATAGATCGTTTCTTCCATCAAATCACTTTCACCTCTTGACAAATCTTACTGCAATGCTACAAGCAACTAGGGCATATACTGTATATTATTTCACTACTATGCCTTTCACCAGCCGTGCAACGTCACTTAGTCGCCTGGTAGAAGTTCTGACCCGTCAGCCACGCTCCTGAGCGGCTTGTGTACTCTTTTGAGGAAGCGACTAATGTTTTGTTCGTTAAGTTTAGCTTCAGCGGTACCGCATGTAACTCGTATATTATTTCACTACTATGCCTTTCACCAGCCGTGCAACGTCACATAGTCGCCTGGTAGAAGTTCTGACCCGTCAGCCACGCTCCTGAGCGGCTTGTGTACTCTTTTGAGGAAGCGACTAATGTTTTGTTCGTTAAGTTTAGCTTTAGCGGTACCGCATGTAACTCGTTGCTGCAGTTGCAAATTTCCCGTCACGACATTAGTAACACCACTGTCGACCTCTCTCCAGCCGACCGTAAATTCTGAACCAAACAACAATACAATAAAACGAATTCAAAACAAAATCCAAATACTACCACGCACTAATGACACCGAGAAACTTGCAGTAGCATATCCACCAAAAGGGCGTATAGTCGTACTATCCCACCTCTTCCGGAGTGACTGTTTAAGTTCGCTCCGTGGCACACTATCACTTGTAATTTTACATCTGAGCGCCTCAAGCAACCGTACAGCACATGGAGTACCCGACATGTTGTGTAAGGAGTGTGTCAGAACTCTCCATTATAATTAAAACAGTATAGCCAACTTAACGTTATTCTTTGCATTGTGTACGCACTCAGATACCGATAGCAAATATCTGAGGGTGAAACATGGGAGCGCGATTCTAAGCATTGTTGTGAGACGTGGTCTGTCTGCGAGAGTGGTGGCGTCGGTCGAGAGCTCGGAGACAGAAGGCGTGTCATGCTGCTCTCTCGTCGATGATGGCAGATCTTACCACACTCAAGGCCTGATTTCATTTATGTAGCCACGAGAGATCTAGATGGCTGAACTACGCTTGAAGATGGAATTCAAGGTAAAATTCGCAAACATAGTGCAAAAGCAATTGCAG
This sequence comes from Schistocerca serialis cubense, assembly GCF_023864345.2. Classification (NCBI taxonomy): domain Eukaryota; kingdom Metazoa; phylum Arthropoda; class Insecta; order Orthoptera; family Acrididae; genus Schistocerca; species Schistocerca serialis. The sequence goes on along the minus strand of NC_064638.1, from coordinate 344,696,569 downwards.
GTTTAGGCTCGTGATTGTTAGTCCGAGTTTGTAATAATCCCGTGTCTTGCTTGTAAATTAAGGAATAATAATAATTATTCTCCACATCTGCTTAATAAACATGCTGTGGTAATTAAATGTTAATGTAACTTTGAAACTGAAATAATTTGTTAATCTGGCACTCAGCCATTATTGATACCTATGTCATTGTCATTGTCTTATTGGTCATGATGATTTTTGAATTTTTAAATAGACTTAATTTATGAAATTCCTTCTCACAAGTCATTTAGTAATTAATAAGACCCAAGCAAGCTCCTTTTCATTAAATTCATTCTTAGTAACAACAAGCTTTAGCCGCTGCTGCTGTATGCTGCTGCGAATTGCTGTAAACCGCATTGAAAAAGGCAGTCATCTTAGGAGGTGAGTGCAAAACTTACGGCCAAAACCGAGACACTGACACACCACAGTAAGACTCAGTTTTTACAGTTTCTAACACAAAATTCATCAAAACCTGACGTTTTAATTTCACAGAATGGGCATATGATTAGTGAAGCTGAACAGTTCAAATCTCTAGGTGTTCATATATGTAGTAAACTTTCGTGGGAAGCCCACGTTCAGGATCTTGTTCAAAGACCTAATGCTGCCATATTTACTATTCGAACGGTATCTGAAGTGAGTGATCGTTCAACACCAAAATTAGTCTACTTTGCCTATTTTCATCCGCGTATGTCGTATAGTATTATATTTTGGGGTAACTCTTCCCATTACATTGGCTCATAAATGGCTGTTTGGGCAATAAGTGGTAAGTTCACGAACCTCTTGTCCATCCCTGTTCACGTGTCTAGGTATTTTGACACAGACCTCTCAAAAAAAAAAAAATATATATATATATATATATATATATATATATATATATATATATATATTCCTTACTGTCATTTCTTGTTAACAATACTAGCTTATTCTCAAGAATAAACGGCTTCCACTCACTTAATATTTGGCAGAAATCAAACCTCATTTGAATCGGACTTCCTTCACTCTTGTGCAGAAAGGCGTGCAGTATAATGCTGCAACCATTTTCAATAAGCTACAACTAGAATTAAAAAATCTTAGCAGTAATCCACGCGCTTTCAAATCGAAACTGAAGAGTTTCCTCGTGGGTCACTCTTTCTATTCTGTCGAGGAGTTCCTTGAAAAATGAAGCTGATTCTTGCTCATTGTGTTTATCTAAACTTATGGCTTGACTTTTTCGGGTACATAAACATTTTACTTTTATCTGTTATTACTTTTATGTTGTAATTTCAAGTACTGACCTTCCATTTGCTCCTCTGTTTAGTCCTACGGAACTTTGACGTGTAAATAAAAAAAAATAAAACCACAACATGCCATGTACCCTAATCCAGTAAATTCCGTTGCGCAAATCAGATTCTGTGTTACTCGTAAATTCTTGTTCAAAAACGCAGTTAGATAGCTTAGGTGTTCATTGTTAGAGATTCATTTGTTGCTGTAGTTTCTTATATTCAAATACGCATTCAAGTAGCTTATCCAAACGTTAGTTTTAAGTTTTTCATGTAACGATCTGTTGAGGGCTTAAAGGACAGTGACACCAACATTCATATAACACGCACACAGTGTTATGCAGGTTACAGTCAGTTTACTGATAGTTCAGGTTGTTTACCGAGTCCATTTTCACAGACGAACACAGGCATATCAGTTGTAGTTACGTTACATATTAGTTGCATATACGTTACAGTTGTGACCCGTAATCTTTCCTACACTTCTTTCTCAGTTCAGTAATTTGAGGGTTTATCTGTACTCCTCCGTGTAAGTCCGAATTTCTCCAGATTACAACCATGGGCATTAAAAGAGATGTAGGTTCGTAGGAGTAATATGTTTGTTGAACTACACTGTGCGAACACAAAGTGTCCCGCTTTCGATACCGAATAATTGTCTCCTACTGCGACGCAAAAGTTTCAGTTTTGGCTCAAAGTTGCCTACGACTTTCCTCTCTGTAATGGTGCAAAAGCGTAGAGCCAACCCCCCACGCGACGTCATTCCCGAGCTCTGCGACGCTTCATATATCAAACACACGAAATAAAAAGGCCACAGCTCAGAAAGTCGTTTCGGGTGTAATGTGGGTTAATGATGTCACAATGGCATCAAACTTCAGCACAGTTCTGCCCATTGTCACCGTTGACGTGACACGCGATGGGAACATAGTCACACTCGTTCTTCCAAACATTTCATCACTTCTCTGGACGACTCTGCTGTGGAGCTCAGTACCGCAATATCCAGCCTTGAAATTACGCTGCCTTCTTATAGTTGGTCGAGGAGACATTTCAGTCACAACGCCTCTATTTGCCTACTCAAAAGGGTCTCAGCGGACGGCATCAAGGGTCTCAACGGCACCATCCCTTCATTGGAACATTGGTTTTTACACGTTCCTCGACCTAAACCTTAGTTCACTGTGCGATAAGCAACAGGCCAACGTTCTTGACAGTCTTCGGGACCGCTGTCGTCCAACGGACGATTCAGTTCGTCACTAAGGACAAAGTGGGCGCGAAACCGCACTGAACGTGACCAGCCACTTTGTAGTACAGCGCGACCCCAATTTTTATTGTGATATGAAGGGCGGAACAACGTTGGGGCATTTAAAACGATTAGGCGAAATCTGAGCATGGTCCGATGCATAAGAAGCCCTCCTGCTTCACGCCTTCCGATGTCATGATTACGACTTTGCCACATGCGTGAATAAAACGGCAAAAGGCATTTCTAAGCCATTACCCCCTTCCCTGTTCGGTAGCACCCTCGTACCAACTTTTTTAAGAACTTGTAAAGTGTACCTGTACAGAGACAGCATGTGCCAGACAACTACTCCAACACTTCTGAGCTGAGTGGTGTTATTTCGCTGAACTAAATCCCGCTGGGTGCATGCCAAATCTTTGGGGTGTCGAAAGGGATTTATTTGTTGCACAGTGTATGATGGAGCGTGAGTCTGGATGGATTTTACCTTGGTGTTGCGATTTGATTCTTCGTGGTGCCAACTGAGGAGCTACTTCAAAGAGTAGTAGCTGCTCCATGACTCTGAAAGCTGGCAACGACGGGGAGAGTGGGGTACTGACCCCATGCTCCTCCATACAACACCTATATGACGCCGTATACAAAAGAAGACATGAAGTCGCGCATCAGCGCATGGTTCTCAATACCTGCTTGCAAATTATTACAAATAATCGACTGCGGGCTCTGCGAATTTTGATAATGAGAATCTCTGTGGTGCACAACATCTTTCCCTTAACGTGTGCCGCAAGAACTAATGGAGCATTTCAATGGACCCTCGTTCAGGCTCAAAACGCCGCGAAAGTCGTGTGGTTCTTCTGTGTAATTTCTTTATCAACTTCGTTAACCCACAGTAGTCCTAGAGTAATCAGCGACACCGAATAATTCGTAAAACCAGGGAATTATACTTTTATGTCAGCTCAAAGAGGAAACAAAAGTCACGTATTTTTCGTCTATTCTCTGATTATGTTGGACTGAAATTTTAGTACGTAATCAATGTTTGTATTGTGTTCGTTACTGCCCATTCATTCACACTATTTCAATTTTATGCCATGCTGCGCAACTCCGAAAATTGTAGTTCGTGGTATTTTTTAAGTCCCTATGAGAGTTGATATTCGCTGTGTAGATAGTTGTAGCAAGACCTAGTCAGCTGATTCACAGGACGCACAAGCAGCTGTAAAGTTTTTCGCACTAAAGTAATAGTTCCTCATTACGAAATGATTGTCATGGTTATTAATAAGTTGCTCTGAGTTCTGGAATTAAGTGCAAACTAAATATCGGTTGCATACTTCTCTGCTGGCAGAATATCTGTAATGTTGTAACAAATGGGTGTAACCAATTATGATGTGTAAATTTTGATGCATAATGACAATAGAATTGTTTTATAGAATGCAATTCGCTCACTAAGTTATTAGTGTTTGGAAGTATTGAAATCTGTAATTCATTTTCATATTCGCCGATTGAGCCAGAGAACCCAATTATTTCATTCCTTTCCCTAAGTACTGCGACAATTTCATTTATAATTCTCGTAACTTCGTAAGATTGGCCATTCAGGATACATTACTTTTTTTCTAAAATACCACACTGTATATCTTTTGTGAGATGTGATTTTCTTCGTATGCATAGGCAGCTAAATAAGGGGATGTTGCCGCGTTTAAGGAAAGAAAGTGATTGAAACTCCACAACCTCGTAACGACTCTTCTGAGCTCACTTTGGATGCGACATTTGGTCATCCTTTACACTGTATTGCGGAAGAACTTGATTTATATCTTGTTTTCCGAGCCTGTTGTAGAATGAAGGAAGAGCAAAACTTTCACTTTAGTTATTTTGCCTCGTTTTGTACAATCCCAAATTTCTACCTAGTTTTGGATAAGGCAACGCACCAAACTTATGGCTTATTCTGAGGGCCTGTAGAACATTCTTCCCTAAGTGTATCACTGTAGGGCTCACTTCTCACTGTGGTAGTTATTTGTATGTCACGGTTAGGCATTTTGTTCATCACGTTGACAGGTAGATGGACCGCCAGAAGACAGACTGCTGCCTAAACGAACGAACCAAGCATCGGCCGTCTGTTCCACTTCTATTACTCCCGACTCACGGACTCCCTTACCGAGCTTATAACTTGGTCCTTAACTCGTCCCGGAATGGCCAATAAATGAATACTTCATGAAGTCACCTTTTTGTATTAATGAATGGCAAATATATAAAGTGACTCGCACAAAATGCAACACTGCTGTGGTTCCACAAACTGATAACGATATCGCAACGAGGTTTTCGACAAAAGACAGCAGAAGAGGGCCGCGTAATTTTCTTCTGTTTCTAATAATCTTATGTCTTGTATCAAATGAGATATTGAAGTAAGTATTTTTTTAATACAGCGATATACTTTTTAATGCCATTCGAAAACATTTGAAAACCGCAGTACAAGGATGTAGCACTTGTCAATCTCGATGCTGAGATTTTCGCTGAAGTATTCGAGAAATGTGCTATAACTGAAAGGCAACGTGGCCTGAACTGGATAGTGAGACGTTAACACCGCAACATACGGCCCCCATACGTGGTTCAGTCATTGCATGCTGTTGGAATATAGAGGATGATAATTAGTGAACTACATGAAATAAAATAGGCATAACATCTGAACGGTTTTGCTTTAGGACGTTCAAAGCGCACGGTTGGCCGCGGGGCTGGATGGGAATTAGTATTATCGGTTTAGCGACGAAGCCAACATTCATTTGGCTGGCTTCGTCAACAAGAAAAATTGGCACATTTTGGGGAATGAGGATCCGCATTTCGCGATCGAGAAGTCTCTTCACCGTCAACAGGAGACGGAGGGACTTGCAATGTCCAGTCACGAAATATCAGTGCGATACTCCTTGATAGCAAGGTGAGTACCGTACGGTACGTGAAGATTTTGGAAGATGATTTCATTCCCATTACCCAAAGTGACCCTAATTTCGACGAGATGTGGTTCATGCAACACGGAGCTTGACCCCATCAAAGCGGAAGAGTGTTTAATGTCGTGGAGGAGCACTTTGGGGACCGCATTCTGACTCTGCTGACGCTACTGGCATGGGCCTCGATTGGCCCCCATACTTTTCGGATCTGAACACATGCGACTCCCTTTTGTGGGGCTATATTAACGACAAGATGTACAGCAACAATCCCAAAACCATTGCTGAGCTGAAAACAGACATTGAGAACGTCATCGACCGCATCGATGTTCCGACACTTCAGCGGGTCATACAGAATTTCACTATTGGACTGCGCCACATCACCGCCGATGATGGCAAGCGTATCGAACAATCGAACATGTCATAAGCTAAATTCTAATATCTCTAGTGACGTTCATATGCTGAATAAAGTGTGTGCACACCGTAGTTTGTAACTAATTTACTTTTATTCATGTAGTTTAATAACTGTCACTCTTTCGTTGCTACGCTCCTAAAATAAAACTTATTTTCTCTAGGTGTTAATTTACACGAAATGGCTACACTTTAAGCAACGATTGCTGTATATGAAACTGTATGTTTACTTCTAGAGTGTCACAAGGTAGGCATTCATGTGTAAGTAGACGAGTTTTGTAGAAACGAATGGATAGTAGAAACTCTTGATGGGAAAAAGCGCTTCAAACAACGATAGCATAAGGAATGAATGCCCTACAAGGTGGTAATTCAATCGCGATAGCCAGTTCTTGCTACGTAGGCCATCATTTTTGTACGTTTCTCGTATACTATTACGAAACGTTGCTTCACTTCACAACATCACATTGAGCCGTGCGTGGCTCGTCTTCCCGCCATCATGTATTTTACACCCTGTTTTTAACGACTTCCACCTCAATACGTTAATTTAGAATACTAGTGTCACTGAGTTGCTGCTTTGCCTGACGGTGGCCGGCGCTAGCAGCGCGTATCGATACATCCCGTCTCGTAGTATCTTTGCTCGACTGCTATTACTTCCCGCTCGTTATCTGTCGTAGGAGTTCGGGTCTCGAGTTCGGGCTGCCAGTCAGTTGGAACGCGTCTGTAGCGCAGTCGGGACCTGCCAGTCGGAGAGTCGCATTGCGACATTACTGCACCCGGGTTGGAGCAGTGTGGTCTATGTCGACATGGCTCGCCCGACCATTGCCGCTGCGCATCAGTTGAGCCGGGCCACGGTCTTGGTGGATCGTCGGTCGGTCGTCCTGCCGGACGACGCGTTTTGGCTCGCTGGTCATTCATGAGTCGGCTGTGTGTGTGTACATCGACTCCCGATTTGTCTTCGTGTGTGCTTAGTTACTGTTGGGTATCGTTCAGGTCTTCGTGCAAGTGTTTGTCAGGTTGTGTGTGTAGTTGGCGTTAATTCAACTGACGACTATTTTAGATGTTGTCGGCATTCTGTGGGCGGACGGTCGGTTGCTGCGGACCAGGGAAGTTATCTCCGCGCGGTGCAGACAGCTGGGTCCGCTGGCGGTCCCTGCGCAGTATCGTAGCGTGTGTGGAGCTGTCCGATCGTTACGAGCTTCGTGGTTCACCGACCCAGGACGTCAAAGTTGAGCAATGGTTTCAACCATCCAAGGCATGTCCATTCATGTTGTGTGGTTCGTTTCGGTGGTTCGCTGTTGGGGAGGTTTTCCTGTGAGCAACGCCGAGTGTTTCTATTGCAGAAACTTAGCCGCCATGTGGTGCAATTAACTATATTCGTTGACTATACTTAGAGTGCACCAGCGGAATTTTCTGCCTTGTGGCCGTCAGTGTTCTGGTTACCTTCCCTGGCCACTGACGTAAATTCAGTCAGTGTTGCTATTGGGTGAAGTTAACTACACTCCTGGAAATTAAAAAAAGAACACAGTGAATTCTTCGTCCCAGGAAGGGGAAACTTCATTGACACATTCCTGGGGTCAGATACATCACATGATCACACTGACAGAACCACAGGCACATAGACACAGGCAACAGAGCATGCACAATGCCGGCACTAATACAGTATATATCCACCTTTCGCAGCAATGCAGGCTGCTATTCTCCCATGGAGACGATCGTAGAGGTGCTGGATGTAGTCCTGTGGAACGGCTTGCCATGCCATTTCCACCTGGCGCCTCAGTTGGACCAGCGTTCGTGCTGGACGTGCAGACCGCGTGAGACGACGCTTCATCCAGTCCCAAACATGCTCAATGGGGGACAGATCCGGAGATCTTGCTGGCCAGGGTAGTTGACTTACACCTTCTAGAGCACGTTGGGTGGCACGGGATACATGCGGACGTGCATTGTCCTGTTGGAACAGCAAGTTCCCTTGCCGGTCTAGGAATAGTAGAACGATGGGTTCGATGACGGTTTGGATGTACCGTGCACTATTCAGTGTCCCCTCGACGATCACCAGTGGTGTACGGCCAGTGTAGGAGATCGCTCCCCACACCATGATGCCGGGTGTTGGCCCTGTGTGCCTTGGTCGTATGCAGTCCTGATTGTGGCACTCACCTGCACGGCGCCAAACACGCATACGACCATCATTGGCACCAAGGCAGAAGCGATTCTCATCGCTGAAGACGACACGTCTCCATTCGTCCCTCCATTCACGCCTGTCGCGACACCACTGGAGGCGGGCTGCACGATGTTGGGGCGTGAGCGGAAGACGGCCGAACGGTGTGCGGGACCGTAGCCCAGCTTCATGGAGACGGTTGCGAATGGTCCTCGCCGATACCCCAGGAGCAACAGTGTCCCTAATTTGCTGGGAAGTGGCGGTGCGGTCCCCTACGGCACTGCGTAGGATCCTACGGTCTTGGCGTGCATCCGTGCGTCGCTGCGGTCCGGTCCCAGGTCGACGGGCACGTGCACCTTCCGCCAACCACTGGCGACAACATCGATGTACTGTGGAGACCTCATGCCCCACGTGTTGAGCAATTCGGCGGTACGTCCACCCGGCCTCCCGCATGCCCACTATACGCGCTCGCTCAAAGTTCGTCAACTGCACATACGGTTCACGTCCACGCTGTCGCGGCATGCTACCAGTGTTAAAGACTGCGATGGAGCTCCGTATGCCACGGCAAACTGGCTGACACTGACGGCGGCGGTGCACAAATGCTGCGCAGCTAGCGCCATTCGACGGCCAACACCGCGGTTCCTGGTGTGTCCGCTGTGCCGTGCGTGTGATCATTGCTTGTACAGCCCTCTCGCAGTGTCCGGAGCAAGTATGGTGAGTCTGACACACCGGTGTCAATGTGTTCTTATTTCAATTTCCAGGAGTGTATATTACCGTATTTCAAATTCAAGTGTACCAACGGAATTTTCTGCCTTGTGGCCGTTAGTATTCCGGTTGCCTGCCCTGGCCACTAACGTAATTTCAGGCAGCGTCCTTTCGTCAACTGTTGTCGCTGTCCTACATGGTGTGTGGTTTTGACAGCTAATACATACTTCATTGTGGATAATCACGTTCGTAACCTTTTGTGTTTAAGTTCTCATGTGCTGATTGGTGGCAAACAAGTCGTTGTGTCGGTCGGTCCGTGGCTGTCCCCTGGTTGGATTCCGATGGATTAAGTGTAGATGGGTTCACCACCTGTCTCACCGAAGTGAGCGAGGGCAGACCGACCTCCCTCGAGGCTTCTGAGTGTCATTTTCTTTATTGTCCTTCTCACCGGTATTTAATTGTCTGCTTATAATCTATCATAGCCAATGATTTAAAAATTCTTTTTTAACTGCACTTTATGTATTTTTTTGAATTTTGGAAAATCAATTGTAGGCCTTAAGCCGCTTAAAACCTTATTCTTGAAATTACCCTTTAACCAAAACCATTGGGGCCTTCTGCCGTAAAAGTTTACGGTAATATATTTTAAAAATTTCAAATTTAATTCTGGTCCTCAGCCGGTTGTATTGCACCCTGCATATGTTTGTTCTACTACTTTTGCCTTGAGGTGCTCCAGCCTAACTGTGATACCTCATATATTTTAATTATTTTATTTGCTATTTTAACTGCATTTTTGATTCTGTTGACTTTTAAAATTTATTGTTTGGAGGCCCTCAGCCTTGAAATAATTGCCTTTTTGAAACTCATAGTTCTAAATGTTTGGCTATGTGCCGTTTTGGTTTAAAGGTGTTATTGAATTATAATAAATTACAGTTTTGAGTGAACCTGACCGACACCTCATTTGGCCCTTTCCACAATCCTAATCACCTGTTCTACTCTGTGGGTACAGCATGCGTCTCACACATTACTGTGCTTGGCTATTATATAGGGTTCTAACGTAGTTAAAAAAATTGCGATCCATTTGGTACGCTGGAATGAGCAGCAGCAATATAAGCTGTAGAGTTGTACTACACAACGAGGTAAATTAATATACAGAACTGGCTTATAAACAGGAAAAGAGTCTGGTATTAAGCAATAGTAATAAATTGAAATATACTTAAAGGCTTATACAAAACATAGGCTATAAGGACACAATAATAATGTAAGAAAGAGGTTTGTACATGGGCTTGATTTCATAACAGGAAATCTTTTAAAAGATCTGAGCAACGTGATCAGTAATTTCATCAGAAAATCTGCACTACGCTACAAACGCACGGCAGTGAAGTAGATAATATTCCACATGCACTACCATGTGCCACTTTCAGATAATGCAACTGAATAAAGCAGACGAATGTTTCACTAGGGGACTCCAGTACAGGGCACGCAGTGCAAGGCACAGGACGTCCGAGCATTCCGACAGAACTCTGCAGGCGCCGGGAACCGGACCGCTTCCGGCGCACAGCTCGTTGCAGCCGGCGCCGCTGCCGCTGTGTTGAGCTCCCAGCTGAACGGCCTCCGTGCTGCCCCGCTGTTCGCCCGTCCTGCCATAACCTGCCAGCCGCCAAGCGCCTTCCTCTTGTTGCTGCCTAGATGAGCCGCTAGTACCTGTGCTTCCTGCCAGATCACACACTGTTAATCCGACCACTAGATTCTCGATAACGGTGGCGCTAAGTGCGGCGTCCTTTACTAATAACAGAGCCATCTCGCCCACAGCCAGTAATTCAGCTGATAGAAGAGTATGAAACAAACAGGCAAATCAGTGTTCCTCAACTTGCTATCATATGCCAATAGCCTCGCTTCGTGAACATTTATCGTTTACGAAATAAAATAATTGCTTAACTTTATGCGATTCACATTGTACATCCAGTTAAATACGGTGAGGTCATGGCATGCCTCCTAATTCGTGTGTTACTTCTGTTTGCCTGGCATAGTGCAGCAACTCGACATGGGGTGGAAGTCCACTGCAGAAATACTAAACCACGTTGCCTCTACAGCAGTGCATAATTGCGGAAGTGTTGCCGCTGCAAGATTTTGTGTACGAACTGACGTCTCGATTGTTTCCCATAAATTTTCGATGGGATTCAAGTCGGACGATCTGGGTGGCGAAATCATTGGCTAGAATTGACCAGAATTTATTTCAGACCAGTCGCGAACAACTGCGGCCCAGTGACACGGTCGGCCGGGGTGGGCGAGCGGTTCTAGGCGCTACAGTCTGGAACCGCGCGACCGCTACGGTCGCAGGTTCGAATCCTGCCTCGGGCATGGATGTGTGTGATGTCCTTAGGTTAGTTAGGTTTAAGTAGTTCTAAGTTCTAGGGGACTGATGACCTCAGCAGTTAAGGCCCATAGTGCTCAGAACCATTTGAACCATTTTTTGAACCAGTGACGCGGCTCATTGTCATGGATTGAAACTCCGTCGTTGTTTTGGAACATGAAGTCTCTTAAATGGCTGAAAACGGTCTCTATGTAGCCGAAAATAACCATTACCAGTCAATGATCGGTTCACCTGGACCAGAGGACCCAGTCCATTCCATGTTAACAGCTCACACCATTATGGAGCCACAACCAGCTTGCACAGTTTCTTGCTGCCAACATATTTCCATGATTCCGTGGAGTCTGTACAACACTTGAACCCTGCCATCAGCTCTTACCAACTGAAGTGGCGACTCTTCTGAGCAGTCCTCGGATTTACAGTTGTCCAGGGCCCAATCGATAAGGTCACGAGACCAGAAGAGGTGCTACAGGCGATGGCGTGCCGTAAGTAAAGGCACTCGCGTCGATCGTCTGCTGCCATGAGCATTAAATCCAAGTTTAGAGTCACTGTCCAAGCGGATAAGTTCGTCCTACACTGATCTGTGCGGTTATTTCACGCAGTGTTGCAGGTCTCTTAGCACTGACACCTCTACGCAAACGCTGCTGGTTTTGGTCGTTCTGTGAAGGACGTCGGCCACTACAGTGACCGTGGTGAGGTGAAGTGCTCGAAATTTGGTATTCTTCACACACTCTTGACACTGTTTACCTCGGAATATTGAAATCCCTAACAATTTTCTGAATGTTACGTCCCGTGCCTTTAGCTCCAACAACCATTCCGCATTCAGAGTCTGTTGATTCCCGTCGTACGGCCATAATCACATCGGAAACCTTTTCACATGACTCACCTGAGTACAAGTCAAAACTCCCCCAACGCATTGCCCATTTTCATCTTGCATGCTCGATACTACCGCCATCTATTGTGTATTTGCTATCCCATGACTTTCCTCACCTCGTTGTACAACTAGCTACACGAATTGTTGTTTGCTTTGCACAAACCACTCACCCACCCTTCTATGCACCACTGCAACTATTACAGCAAACTGTCTTCCACTCCTAACATTGTTGCAGAACTAATACCATCGCTGGACGACTTTCTGAGGACGGTACTGACCAGGCACTTGCAAGTAACGTCCAAAATCCCAAATTCTCTCGTCTGAAAATGACATAGTTGATGGTAGTGATTAGTAATAGAAGTCATTAATAGCAGTTTCGAAAGTCTGGTTCGAAAATCTGTGTTCACAAACAGTGAAGAACTGGTATTTTGAATGTATGTCCGCTTTGATTAGCAGATGACAGAGCCTTCCGTCTTTTCAAACAACTACGAAAAATTTTATATATATATATATATATATATATATATATATATATATATATATATATATATATAATTTTTGGGTAAGGTGCACGATTATAAACCCTCAAACATAAACTGTACTGATCCACCCTTGATCTGTACTCCTGTTAATTAATGCTGACAGCCAGTTAGCAGTTCAAAAATCAGAAAGTAAGAAGCAAAAGATACCCTTGTTTTGCAAATATATCCAAAGCGCAACTATTGAGAAATTTGTCAACACTTCGTGAATGATCTGTAAGGAAAGGTATAACAAATATCTGATACCACAGATATTTAAGTAAGAAAGAGTTAACAATGAGGAATTAATTGTGAGAAAACTCTGGGCAACATTGATGCCTCGGTTTTTCAGTGCGAACTAACACATTTCCCAGAAACACTGGACTACTTCAGATGTTTATAAAATAGTTGATGTTTCATTTCTTCAGTATCATTTACCGGTCGTATAGCAGATCATTAACTGAAGACATTCACTGCATTCCATAGAAAAGACAGAATGAATATGGTAGCAACAAGATGAAATATCTAGTGGGAGTCTTCGTGATAAATGAAATGGAGTAGAATCGGGATCTACCCTACTGTCGATGAGTGCGGAAGACAGTCGCGGATAAGGTCAACCCAAACTCGAGTGAATCATTTTAGACAAATGGATCCGATTATTCGAGGTTGTCGCCACTGAAAGAATTCGACCATGATGCTATTGCAGGAACATGGTCACCAATGTTACAAAGCTCGTAAAGTGAGGTATGGGAATATTCATCAACTGATAGAGAGTTACTTAAAAGGAGAAATGAGGACATTTAGTACAGATGTAGCAAGTGCAGAGTAATGTTTAAAGTAACATGGGATATCAAAGACATGTCTTGAGTTAATGGTACGACTCGCAGATATTAGCGAAAACAGAGACTGTATTTCTGATCAGCTAAGAACCAGATGAGTCTAGGTAAATACTGTGCTATCGATCGTATCACTCGATATAGTTGAGTGTTAAATTTGTTCTTAGTCGCGTATAAAATGTAATGTGAATTCAAGATCTACTGGTTGAAGAGATTCGCCTGAAACCCTTACTTTCAGTGTGAAAACTGTGCACTTTAAAGATCGTCTGGATGGCAGAAAAATGCTCTCTTGGTGCCATTAATGACTTCACCATTAGGAGCAGTCCTTTGACTTAAGAAAATTCGTGACGCTGGAGGTTGTCGATGCACCTACCTTTTTCTTATCGAGGTTGATGAGGTACTTGATGCGGCCGAACCTACAACTTTAATTGCATCCCAAAAGTCGATCGATCTCACCGTGACGTCGTACTCCGGTGTCGTCTCCCCATTACTTGTTCTCTACAAATATATTTCCGTGTTTTCTCTTTCCTGCTTAGTCTAATACCAAAATATACAAACTGAATGAATTTCTGTTACACTAAACCAAATTTATTACAATTTTTTTCGCGGTCCAAGTTGGAAAATTATGTGACTCCGATAAATTAGATCAGTTACGTAGCAAAAGGTCCACATATGAAAAGGATACATAGCTCATTACGCAGGATTGTTGAATAAAGAATACGGCTGTAAAATTACACTCTAAGTAAGTAAATAAATAAATATAAAAAGAGAAGACACTACGAAGGAATTACCCGAATTGGATAATGTAGATCGACAGACGAACAAACGATTACAATTTCAGACAAATTGCGTAAGTTATTCAAGAGAAGTAGTCATTCGGCTTGACGTTGATTGATAAAACTGTTGCCTGTGCCAAATTCTATGCAATTGGTGCGTCAGATCGTCAAGCGCCATAGCTGGCTGGAGGACTCTGCCCATAGTGCTCCAAATATTCTCACTTGGGGAGGGATTCGGAGACATTGGTGGCCAAAGTATGACTTCGCAAGCACAAAGACAAGCAACAGAAACCCTCGCCGTGTGCTGGCTGGCATCATATTACTGAAATATGAGCCCCAGTTGACTTGCCATGAAGGACAACAGAAAGGTGCATAGAATATTGTTGGCGTACCGCCGTGCAGTTAGAATGCCGCGGATGACAACCGAAGAGATCTTTCTACGAAAACAAATACCTTTCTAGATCCACACTACTGGCTGAAACTTCCTGGCAGATTAAAACTGTGTGCCGGACTAAGATTCGAACTCGGGACCTTTGCCTTTCGTGGGCAAGTGCTCTACCAACTAAGCTACCCAAGCACGACTCACGACCCCTCCCCACAGATTTATTTCCGCCAGTACCTCGTCTCCTACCTTCCAAACCTCACGAAGCTCTCCTGCGAACGTTGCAGAACTAGCACGCCTGGAAGAACGGATACTGCGGAGACATGACTTAGACACAGCCTGGGGAATGTTTCCAGAATGAGATTTTTCACTCTACAGCGGAGTGTGGCTCTGATATGAAACTTCCTGGCAGATTAAATCTGTGTGCCGAACCGAGACTCGAACTCGTGACCTTTGCAGGGACCTGCGAACCTGTTGGCAGAAGAGCTTCCGTGAGGTTTGGAAGTAGGAGACGAGGTACTGGCGGAATTTAAGCTATGAGGAGGGGTCGTGAATCGTGCTTGGGTAGCTCAGTTTGTAGAGCACTTGCCAGCGAAAGGCAAAGGTCACAAGTTCGACTCTCGGTCCAGCACATAGTTTTAATCTGCCAGGAAGTTTCATATCAGCGCAAACTCCACTGCAGAGTGAAAATCTCATTCTGGAAACACTACTGACTGTCGCGCCACATTGGAGGTGACAATCAGGTTGGTATGATACAGCTGTCCGGTGCGTCTCAAAAACTCTTCTGTGACCTAGAATTTCATTGTTTGTAGTAGAATTGTTCTCAGTGATGAGTTCCGCTTCGAACTAAGCTCCGATGACCAGCGAAGACGTGCGTGAAGAATTCCAGGACAGTGGTAGAATACTAGCCTGACCGGCGCCAGCCATAAGGTCCGACAGTCTGCGTTGACGTTTTGGGGTGTCATTTCTTTTCACAGCAGGACCCCTTTGGTTGTCATCCATGGCATTTGTACAGAGCAGCGGTATGTCGACGCTGTTCTTCCCGTATGGTTGCTCTTCATGGCAAGACATCCAGGACTTACATGTCAGCAAGATAATGTCCGGCCGCAGACGGCGAGGGTTTCTACTGCCTGTGTTCATGGTTTCCAAACCCTGCCTTAGTCAGCAAGGAAGCTACATATCTCCAGTACTGAAACGTCTGGAGCATTATCGGCAGGGCCCTCCGATCAGCTCCGGACATGAAGATCTGATGCGCCAGTTGGACAGAATTTATCATCTTTTAGGAGGATGTCCAACAATTCTTTCTATCACTGTAAAGCCGAATATATCCTTGCATGATGCCGGAGGTGAACTGACGCATTATTGACTTGCTCGATTTGTAATCTCTTAATTCAGATATTTTAAAATTGTAGTCATTTGTTTGTCCGTATAACTACCCAAGTCTACCGATTTCAGTCCCATTCGGATAATTCCTTCGTGGATCGCATTAGCTTTTTTTTTTTCGTCTTAGTGCGTGTTTGTATAATATAGAGGTAAATATCGCCTGTTATGTTCTTCTAGTGCAAGCTCACCAGAATTCCCAACATGGACTGACTTATCGCAATCCCCGCAATTGATATCTTATTGTGGAGAGTGTACTCATTCCACATGTGTCGTTAGGTGAATAAGAGAATTACTATATTAGCTTGACAAATGCCTATTACAGGGTGTAAATTCTAGGTGACAAACCAGAATATCTCGAAAAATAAGCTTCACATGAGAAAATGTGTGGAATCCAAAGTGATTATTTTCGAGCGGGATATCTGCTGGGACTAAAATTAGCCCGCCACCCCAATCCCTGAGGGTGGGGCTGGAGGCAACTTTAGGATTTCAAATGCGAACCCCCATTTTTCATTGCAGAATCAGATTCTACATAAAAAACTACGTACATTTTGTCTTAAATATTTGTTTTGATTCTTGGTAGTTGGCGCTGTAATTCAAGAAAATCCATGTTTCCTTTTTTGCGTGGAAAATGGTTACGGATAAATAAAAAATACCTAATTTTGATTCGCTAAAACTAAAACTTTCCCTCTCTCCACATAGGGAGATGACAAATTGAGAAAAATTCTTGATTCTACTATCAGTTCTATTCCGGATGGACTTCAGTCAAAAATAAAGAGGATAAGATACAGTAAAAGGAAAATCTGAAGGAATAAAATGCATGGTTGAGGAGGAAAATATTTTCAATAAGAAAGTTTTCTCACACCAGACGAAAGCTTCTAGTTACTTAACAAGCATCGAAGCAACAAATTTAATCGTTGAAACAAGGATTAAAGTTAAGAAACAACAACCATGGAAAGACCGGCAATTGCTATGAAATCTGTAAGCAAAACAAGATAGGATACGTAACAGAAGAGGAAGGAATATATGTTGTTAGAATATTCTGCGACTGATGCAACAAATCGAACGGACACTGGACGTAAATAAACAAAAACAAACCCCTAGTATTACAACAAATGATTTTTATGTATATATGTGTTTAATTAAGATGTTATTTGAAATTGTATTTTATTATTTCGTATCTACCTCCGTATTTAATGTGATGCAATGTGCCAGTTAGGCACATCAAAAACATTTGTAAGACTTTGCGTAGCCGAGCTGTCGGACGCGGGAATGATATGGCGCTCGCTAATTTCGTAAACTTTTATCTCAAAATGAGGGAATTTGAAGTCGAGACTACATAAAAAGACATGGAAGAGAACAACTGGGAAGTGTCTCGCTTAACGGAGTATATTTTGAGATTGTTTGAAGGTGTACAGTGTAATCCATCGCTATGTATATGACATTCTTCCGCTTTTAAAGGAGACCAACACAGGTAGTGTAGACTTCGGATCTGGACTGAGTGAGAGGAAGAAAATCAGCTCGTAGAAGGACTAGGTGAATAGCAGCGTTAAACTGTGTTGGACAGTAAACTGTGGCCTTGAGATCTAAGGTATAGGAGAAAGGAAAAATAAGGATTAAAGATAACGTCCACGGTAGCAGCAGTCTGACATTACAAACTGAACTGCAAAGGACATTCGCGTTTGTTTGTGACGAAAGATTCTAGATAAATAAATTGGAAGCCGGCGTTTACGCATTGTGTATAGATAAGTTACGTAGATTTCCACTTGAGTTTGGGCTTAAACTGCTATTCCGATATTTTCTATCGTTACAGAGATCAGAGGCGTGACCGGAAGAATGAAAATAGTCCTTACAATGTGAAAAGTCCAAACCTAAATTACATACGTAGTTAATCACAATACAGCAACACGAAATTTGTCATTATGATCGACGGCAACCTTATATGGTCCAGCACATGACTCAGCATTCATTGTAGCATCAGAGAGCGGATTCCCAGCGCAGTTCCGTCATTTCTCTATAAGTCAGCAGTGTCAACAAAACATCTCGGCTCACGGCCTAGAGAATTTTATGAAGTTTATTACATTTAGACCGATACTTTAACAGCTAGTGAAGGTCTTTTGACTGAAGAATTAATTAAAATACTTTCATTCAAGTAAAAGACCCTAAACTTTTGTGTAGTCGAGGATGACATAAATTTTGGTACAGAAGGCTGAGATTCATGGTAATATGACCCATATATTATTCATTAGGCATATTGCACACACTTCTTAATAACAAAAAATTTCTTCCTATCCTGACAAAAATTAAACACATTACAATAAAAAATATGAAAATAAAAAGTACAGTGAACGACGAATGGTTTTGCTTTGAGAGATGAAAAACGAAAGAAATCAGGGTATCACACAGGAAAAAAGAAAAATCCTAGAATAAATCTCTGGATAACTGAAAAGATGATTAATTTAACTGACAAAAGGAGAAAAAATAAAAATTCAGCAAATGAAGCTGGTGATAGGGAATAAAGATATCTGAAAATGAGCTTAATACAAAGTGTAAAATGACTAAAAAGCAAAGGCCAGAGTACAGATACAAATCTGTAGAAGCATGCATAACTAGGAGAAAGATAGGTGCTGCGAATATAAAAATTTAAGAGATCTTTGTACAGAAGCTGTAAATGTATGGAAATAAAGCACTCAGATGGTAGGACAGTACTACGCAGAGAAGGGAAAGCTGAAAGCTGGGAGGAATATATAGAGTCTATTTAACAGAAACAAACTTGATGACAATATTACAGAAAACAAAGAGGAAGTGGGTGTATGTGAGATCGGAGAGGTGATACTGCGAGAAGAACTCTACAGTTCACTGAAAGCCGTAAGTGGAAACATGGTCCCTGGAGTAGAGGACACTTCCTCAGAAATGGCGGCAATTTGCATGAAAATGCTTTGAGGCGACGAGACCATCTGGATTCATTTTTAATAATTTTACTTATGTCTTGACCACACTTTTATTTTTCATCAACTTTACGCTTTTCGACTTAATTTTCAAAGGCAGTGCTAAGTCAGTCATGTGAAAGCATTAGACACATTGTTTGACGTCAACATTCTCGACCACGAGACAAGTCGAAATGTGTAAGATTGATGAAAAATAAAAGTGTGGTCAAGACATAAGTAAAGTCATTGAAAGTTACTCAGATTTATTGAGGTCCTTGGGAAAGCCATCCGCGATGTAGGAGACAGACGAAACACACTCAGACCTCAAGAGAGATGCAGCACTTCCTATTCCAAATAAGATACACTGATGGGTGTGAATGCCACCAAACCATCAGTTCAATAAGTCATGGTTCCAAAATTTTGCACGCATTATTTACAGAGGAGTGGAAAAACTAGTAGAGGTCGATCTTTGGGGAGATCAGTTCTTTCCATTTCGCCGCACAAGCAAGAAGCCCGTTGTCCATGTTTGGAGGTCTCCTGTGGCTTCATGAAGGGTTACTTTGTCAGCTCTGTAAGCTGCGTGAAGGTAAAGGGAAGGTAGATCATAGTTCACCGTCCTGTCAACAGCGCGTTTATGAGAGAAGGAGCACAAGCTTGGATTATGAAAGGATGGGGAAGGAAATCGGAGATGTTCTTTTCAAAGGCACCATCCTGGCATTTGCCTAGAATGATTTAGAGAAAACATGTAAAGCCTAAATGTTGACGTTCGGACAGGGATTCGAACCATCATCCTCCCGAATTTGAGTTCTATGCGCGTGCAGATCAATGACCACCTCGTTCGGTCCGAGTGAATGAACTGGAATGTCGACAAAAAGAAAAATAAACATAACTCTTGTGCGTATACATGTGTAATTGCACACTTAATCTGTTGTAGCCTACCCTTAACTTCTAAAACGCAAATTGATTTTAACATGCATAAATATACTTAACATGCACTATCTTAAAGTGAATTCGCATCTGCAGCGAGTATGTAGAGCTTCTGGAACGTTTTCGTATGTTACAATAGAAAGCTTCCAAGCTCATTGTGTGTTGTTATCTCACTATTCACACCAGCGTCATCCTGTTTTGCACCTCACCTGACAATGCACAATATTAAATTGTGTATTTACTAAAAAATTGAAGTAAATTGCACTATACTAGGGTGATATGCGTCGTAGTCCCGCTTAACGGAAGTCTTAGAATCGTTAATCCACACGGGTCCTTTCAGCCTCGCGCAACATAGCACATTTTCACTCGACAGAAATCCGCACGCACACGTGTGCTTGACATTTAATTTCTCCAAATACATATAAATACACGACCACCATCTTTCGTACTAATAAATACCTAATCGCAATAAATACACAGCAATCACCTTCACGTGCAATATGAACAAAAATACTCAGTGGTTTTATCTTCTACAAGACATCACCAGCACCAAATTAGGATAATCGTGCTCTCGCCCGCCAAATTGAAGCATGGAAAAGCTCGCTGTCCTCCTATAATCGTTCTACTTTGACTATTACTTCTTCTACGGGCAGAGAAACATTGATTCCAACTACTGTGATGATGATGATGATGATGTTTGGTTTGTGGGGCTGTCAACTGCGCGGTTGTAAGCGCGCGTACAAATTCCCAATATTTGCTCAGTCCAGTCTCGCCTGGTCCAGGAATGATGATGAAATGATGAGGACAACACAAACACTCAGTCATCTCGAGGCAGGGGAAAATCCCTACCCCGCCGGGAGTCGAACACGGGATCCCGTGGTCGGGAAGCGAGAACGCGACCGCGAGACCACGAGCTGCGGACTCCAACTACTGTGGGTATAGCCTATCATCTCATGCCTCACCTCACCTCTGCACCACACTGCGATATCTGCAACATTCTTCGCTCAACATAAACCCCTCTAAAATCGTGAGGGGCTTCAATTACGCAGTAGAGAGTCGTCGTGGAGGGCTTATCGGGGGTTTCGTCAGCTCTTGGTTCGATTGTAACTTCATTCCGCGTGCTAGTATTTTCTTCTCGGCATGTGACTATTTATTAGACTGAGGCGACAAAATTCGTGGGATACCTCTTAATATCACGTCCGACCTCCTTTTGCCAAGTGTCGTGAAGGATTTCGAGGTGTCATGGACTCAACAAATCGTTGGAAGTCCACTGCAGAAATAATGAGCAATGCCGTCCATAATTGCGATAGTGTTGCCAATGCAGGGTTTTGTGCACGAAATGACCTCTCGATTATGTACCCTAAACGCTCGATGGGGTTCCATTCGGGCAACCCGGGTGCCCAAATCTTTCACTCGAATCGTCCACAACGTTCTTCAAACCAGCCGTGAACAGCTGTGGCCTGAAAACATGGCACATGGTCTTTCATATGAATTTCACCATTGTTTTGGAACATGAAGCCCATGAAAGGCCGTAAATGGTCTCCAAGTAGGCAAGCATAACCATTTTCAGTCAATGATCGGTTCAGTTGCGCTAGATGACCCAGTCCATTCCACGTGAGCACAGCCCACACTATTATGGAGCACCATCAGCTTGCACAGTGTCTTGCTGAGAACGTGGGTCCAAGTCCTTATGGAGTCTGCGCCACACTCGAACCTACCAGATTTTCTCCTGCCTCAAGATGACTGGGTGTTTGTGTTGTCCTCGTCATTTCATTATCATTTCTGAAAGTGGCTATATTGGACTGAGCAAAGGTTGGGAATTTGTACCGGCGCTGATAACCGCGCAGTTGAGTGCCCCACAAACCAAACTTCATCATCATCATCGAACCTACCATCAGCTCTTACCAATTGAAATCTGGTCTCATATGACTTGGCCACAGTTTTCCAGTCGTCTAGGGTCCAACCGATATGATCACGAATACGGGTGAGACACTGTAGGCGATGGTGTGCTATTAGCAAAAGCACTCGCGTCGGTCGTCGCTGTCATAGCTCATTAACGCCAAAATTTCCGGCACTGCCCTAAAAGATACGTTCGTCATACGTCCCACATTGATTTCTATGATTATTTCATGCAGCGGTGCTTGTCTGTTAGTACTGACAATTTTACGCATACGCAGCTGCTCTCGGTCGTTACGTGAAGGCCATCGGTCACTGCGTTGTCTCTGGTGAGAGGTAATGCCTGTACTTTGGTATTCTCGGCGCACTGTTAACACTATGCATTTCGGAATATTGAGTTCCCTAACGATATCCGAAAAGGATTGCCCCATGCGTCATGCTGCGACTACTATTCCACGTACAGAGGCTGTTAATTCCCCTCGGACGACCGTAATACCCTCGGAAACATTTTCACATGATTCACCTGAGTGCATGTGACTATTGCTCTTTAATAGTTTATGTAAGCGGTATTATGACCTTCCGTATATGTGCGTATCATTATCCCCTGCGTTTGTCACCCTAGTGTAGCATAGACAGCAAGTCTTATCGCGGTAACATACTGACGAACGGCCACTGGGCCTCTAAAACCAGTAAGAACATGTGTGAGGATCTTTAACATACGAGCAAGAACAACGTGTCTGCCAGCCGTGGTGGCCGAGCGGTTCTAGGCGCTTCAGTCCAGAACCGCGCGACTGATACGATCGCAGGTTCGAATCCTGCCTCGGGCATGGGTGTGTGATGTCCTTAGGTTAGTTAGGTTTAAGTAGTTCTAAGTTCTAGGGGACTGATGACCTCAGATGTTAAGTCCCATAGTGCTCAGAGCCATTTGATCCATTTGAACCAACGCGTCTCGTAGGTTCTTCCCCTTCATCGGCTGGATGAGGATAACGATCATGACGATCCATGGACAGTAAACTCGTCTGGAACTCCTGTCACATCTACTAAACTATATTTGAGCTCTTGTGTTCGACACACATTACTAAAGTGAATGCGCTCGTAGTGTCGTCTGGGTGTCTCCTAAGTAAATCGTTCCTCGTTAAAAGATCGGTGGAAACCCAAGATAATTGTGTTGACCTGAGAGTCACTTCTTCCGTCGGTTGGTGACACAAAGATCTGGCCGGCCGGGATGGCCGAGCGGTTCTAGACGCTACAGTCTGGAACGGCGTGACCGCTGCCTCGGGCTTGGATGTGTGTGATGTCCTTAGGTTAGTTAGGTTTAAGTAGTTCTAAGTTCTAGGAGACTGATGACCTCAGAAGTTAAGTCCCATAGTGTTCAGAGCCATTTGAACCATTTGAACAAAAATCTGTTTTGTTTTCTCTTCTCTTTCGTCCTAAAAGCGGGAAACGGTGAATTACCCTTAATGAAATATCGCAGTTAATTTACTTCCATTCTCCACCAGTTTAAAGTGAAAGTACATTCAGATTACCGCCACATCAGAAACGAAATCCAGGTATGACTCCTTTACAGATTATTTCTATGAGGACATTAAGAGGCATTATGTTCAATGTAGTCTTGCTCTCACATCAGCCACTATCATATACTGCGCATGTAATGTTCCTTTTGTAATGAGTCATTTCATGGAAAATATCACTGACTTCGTCACGTTTCCCCTCGATTTCGGATGCCTCTGCTTTAGGTAATTCCAGTGGTGGCGCAGACACATCGCCTTTTCATTTTCTCCCATAATGCGAGACTCGAACCTAATTTACACGACATCCGTCCCCCGATGCATCGTTCTGGCAGAGCTCATACTGGTGTGGACCACGCTACCTGCCAAGTTTCTCGTTCTCCTTTAATCTTCTCCCAGCCCCTTTGTGCTATTTTGACCTGTCGTTCGCCCCTATTTTGCGTTCTGTGCGCGGTATCGTGCAATGTCCTCTCGTCTGTATCTTCTTCAAGATCATCAATATCGAGGGACTGTTCACGCAATAGTGCATCAACGAATTCACGGTGTGTAAGAAAAGAGAATGTGCGCAGCGACATACATCATTCATAATATGTTATTTTGGTAAATGACATTTTGCCAGAATGACAAAATGAGCAGCGTATGTTGCCATAGACTGGTGCGACTGCGGAAATACTGTCCAGGACATATGCTCATTTTGCAATTGCGTGCCTGGCCAGTTTATAATACGTCGCGAGAAACTTTGTACACACTACTTGTATTTTTTTTACGGCGAACCCTGCAGCTTCCTCCGTATCAAGCGCTCGGCGAGCAACGAGCAATACATTATATTCTACCACTTCCTTCGTACACCCATAAGAGTCTAAATTCCCTAAGTACGCCTTCAGGAGGACTCCATGAGTTAGACAAATTCTTGGCAGCGCGTTGTGTCCATTCCCTGCATTGGTAACATAGCATGTGAAGTCACTGACGTGACCTGCGTCGCAGCCGTACTCCCTTGTCGTGTTGTAGATGGGTCCTCCTCGGGAGCAGACGTTCTTGTCTTTGTATAGCTTACTTGACGACTAGGCGGTTCCTGCTGCCGTACATTGACGATTCCTTTTCATTAACCACGCTTGTAGCAGCGTTCGCCATTTAGGGGCTTTCTTCTGTTTCCACGCTGCAAACTCTCTCGTCACATCCGTTTTCACTGCACGTGTTTAGTCAGTGACATCACTCCGTATCATTCCAGCCTGTGTCCCAAGATCACGCTTAACACCTGTGACCCGATAATCAGTCATTTGACTGCCGAGTTTTAGCTCAGCTTCTACCCTTACGAATTGCATCTGTTTCTTCCGACTCACCTGAGCGATTTATTCCGTTATCATTGCACTCCCCTGTTTGTCTCGGCCAATTATTAAATGGAGTTCGTGTATGAGATCCAGCAGACTGACTCTGGGCACCTTTCACGTAAGTGCTTCCCCACAAAGTTTCCAAATTTACGCAACTGTCCCAACAGCTTTCACGTTTATCAGCTTCCCTCATTAATGTTAAGCAGTTGACGTTCGTGGATCCACGACATCTGTTCCGTTCACCGCCATGGCATAAATGATCTGAAGATGCTCACGTTCTAGCCGAAACCGCTTATCATTGCAAATAAATATTTTATTGCGGTCAAGGCTGCTTTTAATCCATTTTTAAAGTATTTTAGCTAGACCACTGATCATACCCATGAGAAACGTCCTCAACAATTACATCTTCGAATCTGTTATAGACGCAGAGAAACTTGTTCGTTATATGTGCTGCGCTCAACCACCGTCAGTCATTCATTCAACTTGACATGTCAAGCTTTCGTATATTCTTCATTCCTATCCCATGACTTCTAAAGGAGTGCCTTAGCAAATTTATCATATGGATGTGGGCAGTGTAAATGTAAGAAGCTAATGTTCTTTTATAATTTAATTGAAGGAGTAATGTTATTGGCTCGTATTGGTGGATCAAGTATTGTTTTTGTGACATATTACTGATCCCACAATATTCTGTGGTGGTTAGGACGATTCAGTTTGTGACATGCATGGAAGGGCTTACGGCGGTGTCTGACAGAGGTCTTCTGTTCTTATGATGAGGCTGCTGGCCAAACGATAGAAATTTGTACCGATCACACCGCGGTCCACGTTCGTGAATGGCTCGAGTATCTGATCAGCCTCTCGATTGTTTTCAAGACATGCTAGCTAGCTAGCTCATCGAATGATGTAGTAGTGGTAGTAGTAGTAGTAGTAGTAGAAGCAGAAGAATAAGAATTAAGAAGAAAGAGAAGGAGAAGAACAGGAATAAGATAATGGCCTCAGTTTGATAAGTTACAGAGTCCACAAGTTTCATCTTGCATGTAGTATACCGCAGAAGTGGCGTTGATAATTAAATCCCATGTGCCTATCAAATGGCGGGAATGTGCACTGCTATGCTTCGCTCTCTGTTCTAAATAGCTGCAGTCATCTTGAATTACATGGTGCGGAGCAGAGACGCTACAGAGCAGCTGAATGCACGCCGAACCAGGAACGTATTCGTCCAGCCCTGTGAACACCACTGTTACCTTGAAAACGGAAGTGTTCACAGCCTACGCTTCAAGAAAATGCAGAAACGAATGGGCAACATTCGGCTCATCGAAAATGTTACAATTAAGATCCTGGTTCATAAGGAATTTTCACTCTGCAGCGGAGCGTCCGCTGATCTGAAACTTCTTGGCCGATTACAACTGTGTATCAGACCGGGACTCGAATCTGGTACTTTTGCCTTTCATTGCGGTTCCCGTTCAACGCACTCTCAAGGATTGGGCCGAATTCATAGTATGCGAAACGCCCGCAAACATCCATAACCACCTCCGGCATGAATTACACTGTCTACACAATGAAGTTTTAGCACCTAATTGACCCATCTGTGTACCCAATGACAAGCATCATTTGAAAATAGGCCATATCGTGACTGTTGAACCACACTACACTTCTACAGACAACTCTTGTCCATTTTCGGGGTACTTTGACCCAATGAAGCTGTACAGCTCACTTTGGTACTGTGAAGAATGGGCTTTTGAGAGGTAACCGACTCCAAATGTTCATTGTAGAGTACTTGAGATGGGAATGAATCCACTGGTATCAGCAATTCCTTTCGGTTTTAAAAGCAGTTGTCGTTGTCAAGGCGTGACACTCGACTTTGGATCCTGTGGGATAGGACTGTTTTGCGATAATTGTTCGCATGTCGATTTAGATGGCGACGATTGCTCCATCGTTCCTTGTAGACACATTGAAAACGTCCTCGTTGATATACCATCAAATCGGGCAACTGCATACACGGTGTGGCGTTATCTCTGACATTCTGTCACGTGGACACACTACGCTGATTCCATACAACACATTCGCACATACTCGCTGAATGTTTACGCTGTTTTTTAGGATTTTTATCCGTATATCTGCTTTATGGTACAAGGTTGCCTTAAAAGTTATTGTTTTTGCTTACTTTTGTATATTGCAAGGCTGTTGGCAAGTCATCAAACAACAAACTTACTACATAAAGGGAAATCGACACGGTTCCGACTGGGCGATAAACAGACTTATAACAAAACAAAACAAGTGAGAACAATGCTGGTTACCTTCACTGAGTAATGGCCATTGTGCACAACGATAACACCGTCGCAGTGAGAACAGGTAATATTCATTATTAGTGGGCCACCTAACCATGAAAAAGTTGTGGAACAGAATAGAGGATCTCGTAGTTTAAATAAGACCAAGCACAATAGATTTTTTTTTTATTTCCTCTAATTAATGGACTTAATGCACAGGTCGCTAACAGAGAGAAAATTTTTCTATAAATATGTGCTGAATTCATACCAATTATATAGAAGACTACGAGGGAAAAGGTAACAAGTTGTCGTTATTGGGTAGCTGGCGAATTCAACGATAACGAGACGAGATCACAAATGACACTTACGTGGGCAACTCGCGTTGTGTACCACAACAAGTAAGTAGCGAATTGCTGAAAATGTGGACGGCGTTACCACGAATTGCGAAACTTACATTTCCCGAAAATCAGCAAAGCGTGTGCCTATGGACAACAGACGGCAGACTGCGGGTAGAACACAAGTGCGGCGAAATTTAGCTTTCCATCGTCAACTCTTTGCTTTCGAAAGGCGACTCAATGCTGTTGCTAAAGTGATGCACGTGAATATCACTTATGTGAATAGAAAACAAGCGCATTAACAAATATGACGTCGGAACGCCACTGGCCTAGAGTTGGATGGATTCAATGCATGAACAAAATTTTAGCGGCAAAATCAACCGCCTTTCCTGCGCTGGCTAGGTGGCATCGCAGCGTCTTTTATTTGATGTCCATGCGGAAAAGATACAAATGTCATACCTAGTCGTTCTCTGGGGACGCCAGTGGCAGCGTGGCTTCAATGAAAACAGCCCATCTACTTGGGGAGGCTCACCTCTCATTAGATTCACTGACTGCCTTCTTTTGACAACAGGACTCCGAGACGACACCGGCCGAGCAACTTTGCAGCACCGCTTCGTTACAAACCCACATCTACAGCACTCTCTATAACATAAACAATAAATAGTCTAGAAAAAGTAAAAATATAGCTTAGCAATATGTGACAGTAATTTCACAACACTACTAAAGATTTTTCTAATGAGATTCTAGGCGACATGATTTTTAATGTTCTCTCACTGAGAATTTACTGTGATGACCTGATCGCATGTGATGCTTTCCTCTTTCTGTCGTATTATGGCTCTTTGATGTAAACTATTTCACCTTCATAACTGACCTCTTAAACTCACGAGAAAGCAGTACATTGCACTAGATGGCCGGCCGGAGTGGTCGTGCGGTTCTAGGCGCTACGGTCGCAGGTTCGAATCCTGCGTCGGGCATGGATGTGTGTGATGTCCTTAGGTTAGTTAGGTTTAATTAGTTCTAAGTTCTAGGCGACTGACGACCTCAGAAGTTCAGTCGCATAGTGCTGAGAGCCATTTGAACCATTTTGCACTAGATGGGAACAGCAGGCCTCTAATTTTCTTGTTGCTCTGATAGATCGGTTTAATATCCATTTGATATAAAACTACTGCCACATGGTCCGCGAGTGCATATGGTAGAAGAGGAGCGCATGATTGCTCCACTTCGTTTCTGTCACTTATGTCCTTAACAGACATGTTGATTATTCTAGTGGACTTGCAAACCGTTAAGGTCAGGTCTGATGTTCTTACAACACTAAGTAGAATTTATAGTTTAGAATATAGAGGCACGATATGGCATCCATAACAAAACTGATCCAATAATGTTTTCGTGTTAAAGGTTTCCTCAATATTTTGCAAAACACCAACACAGCATTTCCGTTAACATTGGTCCTACTATGGAAAAAAGTTTCCAACATTCCTTCACCCCCCGTTTTTTTATACGCACATGCACATTTTTAAAAGCTGGACCACTTGCCGCGAAAACGCGCCCATAATTAAGTGCCACACGCATTTCACTGAAAGTAATTTAGCCCACTCCCGAACGTGTATTTGGAGCATGTTCTTCGGCGAAAATAATTGGAATGGAATTCGGAGCTTTGTTGTTCACTGTAAGCAATTATCTGGCGCGCCTGGGCGTTTTGCGGCGGCGCCGGGCTTTATAGACCGTTCAAGAGCAATTAGTGAGCAGTCAAACTACCGCGCCGCGCAGTGCGGGCTATTTTTATTGCGGCCGGCGCCACTCGAGAGCCAGATCCGGCTGAATGGCGCCACCGGTCCCGGACCCGAAACGCGGCGCGACGAAAATTCGCGAATGGCGCACTTCCATTCAGGCGTGTCGCTGGGCGGCGCTGCGCGCTCAGTAATTTGTGTTCACCCGGGACTCGAAACTGCGCCGACCGGCAGCTGCATCCGATGCTGTGATCCTGTTTGCCTCTGTGTGTGTGTGTGTGTGTGTTCACGAGAGGGGGTGGGACCGAGGGCGTAGGTGCGTGTTTCCTGGCAAGCGCGCCGTTTTGTCGTGTTCGGGGTATAAAAGCTTTATTCATACCGCACCGCCGTACACGGCTATGTGCCAGTTTCCAGGCTGTATCGCTGTATCCGTCATTCTGCCGATTCAGCTCCGCCCTGTGTTACTGCGTGTGTACGCGAGTTCGGACAGCGACGAGTGCGAACAGTGATGACCGCTCAAAACGGCTCTCATGGCCGGTGTAATAGTCCGGCATTATCCACTCCAGCAGCTGCAGTACGATCTGGCACTGTTTTCTGGAGCCACTGGCGTAACTAACTACTTCCCCAGATGTGTATTACCTTCACATTTATGTATTTGGGAAGGCACATAAATTTTCTAACAAGTTAGCTGTGTATATTCAATTGCGGAGCCTTCATTTCGAGTGTGATGCTCTTCTCTGTTTCGACAGTAAGTCCAGCATTAGAGCAGTGCAACGAAGATAAATAACAATAGCCCTTCAGGAAATGGTAACCGTGAGTACGTAAGAAGAATGGACCTTATAAGACTCTGAATTTTTTTTCCTTATTGCATTTCGATTCCCCCTCCCCCTAATCGGAGGGGTGCGGGGGGGGGGGGTGCTGGCAGCAGCGTAATATGCTGTTCTACAGCCTATAGAAAAGCTAAAATACATAATGAGAATACAAACGAACAAGAGAAAAGGCGATAAAACGGTGACATTTTAAAAAACTGTAAAATGGCGGAAAGTTGTGGAATTTAAAATATAAAAACACTGCAGTGACTATGCAGATGAGGACACAATAAGTACACAGACACAATTTAAAACAAAAAAAAAACAAGATGACAGTCTGGTTTCTGTTCGTACGAGATAAAAAACACAACTAGTGGCAGTATGGTGGCTGCTCGCAACACTGACAGGGGAACCACGACACTGAACACTCACATAAAACAGCGCTATACAGGCGACACGGTGGCAGATGGGAGAGGGGAGAGGGGGGGGGGGGGTAGACTCTGAAGTGTTTTGCAGATTTAAGTGCCGCGCGGGATTAGCCGAGCGCCGGCACGGTAGCTCAACGTGTTCGGTCAGAGGGCTAGCTGCCCTCTGTAATAAAAGAACTGAGTTAATGGATCAACAACGAACTGAAACGGATGTCATTCGAAGTCCGTCCAGAGCAGATACAACGAACGAAAACGAACAAAACGAGATTTAAAAAAAGAAAAAGCATGCTCGGTCAGAGGGTTACGTGCCCTCTGTAATAAAAAAACTGAGTTAATCGATCAACAACGAACTTCAATGGATGTCTTACGACGTCCGCCCCGAGCAGATGCAATGAATAAAAGCGAACAAAATGAAATAAAAAAATAAAAAAAGCGGTCTAAGGCGAGTCCTCTCTCGGGCATGGGTGTGTGTGTTTGTCCTTAGGATAATTCAGGTTAAGTAGTGCATAAGCTTAGGGACTGATGACCTATGCAGTTAAGTCCCATAAGATTTCATACACAATTTTTTTTCGGATTTAAGTTCAATGATTGGACACCAATCTGGTCAAGTGCATAGTCCCAGTTTTCAGTCATAACGTGGACACAAACAAATTATTTGTTGTTTTACAGGGTGTCCATAAATGATGTTCCACTTACAAATTTTAATATTATCAACTGCAAGCATTGTTGAGTGTTTATTCGAGGTCGCAATTAAAAAGTGATTCAAGCATTATAAGTAAGCTCATGTGCGAGAACTACTTTATTGTTTTCCCACGTGCAGCGCCACGTACGCCACATAGGCAAAATGGCGAGGGTGGAGTTTAAGCGCTTTATGTTCTGCAGCTCGCTAAGTGTGAGTCTGCAAATTTTTGTTCTACGTGCGTTTCGTATGAAGTTCATGACACTCCACGTGGCAAAAACATACACAACTGTAATCTAGAACTTCCAAACCTTTTTCGTTGCAGGGGCCCTTTTTCAGGCGAAAGTTCGCGAAACAAGAGTCTTTGGTTTAAAGGAATCGAAAACGACTGACACTAATGACGTTCCCATTTGTCTGAATTCCATCTGTATTCAGATACTTATTGGATCACTCCCACTGTTGAACACGCTATACAGACCATTTTTCTAACCGAGTAGAGGGGACTATATTGCAAAGAAAAGCAACATTCGTTGGATCCTAGTTTAAATTTCGGAACAATACTAATTATATTACTAATTAATACCAACAGAATTCAATTAAACATTAAGAAACTGATGGAAAGCACAAACAAAATACCCAAAAAAGCTAAAGTCTGGGAACGTTCACTGCTCCTAGACGAAGCAAAATGTATACTTCTGTACTACAGGAAAGTCTGAAGGAATATTAATGGAATCTTAATGTTTAGGCTGAGGTTGCTTCTGGTGACACACTTTTGAAAAGTCGGGTTCAATACTTGACAACTGGAGACGGGTGTCTGGATCAGAACCCAGACAGCTTCGGTACTTGCTTTTGTATTCGCACATGTACGTTGTGGCAAATGGAGGTAGAATAGATTTTCCTTTCTCAATAAGGGGTAGAAATTTTAGTTTCCCAACTGTATCCAAAGGTGTGAGTAACATCTCCGTCGAAAGTAGGTTTCAAGGTTGAGTTTGTGGCAATTACTATCAACAACTCATAATCATTCGACGATAGGATGTTTCGGTTTTTAGATGTAGTGAAAGGGTTGACCACCTATTTGTATCCCTACACCTTCTTATTTGAGCTGTTGGGAAATAAATCTCCAACGATGACTTCATTTTTCGGAGGTGTTCGAGGATTTCATGAAACAAATTGTTCCCAAGTTCCATGTCTTTTCTTTCATAGAATCATTGGGAACAGGAAAACACTCGACCCCCCTCCTCGACACTCTCTGCCAAAAATTGATTTTCCTCTAGAACGCTCGAACTGTGACTCAACATAGGATTATAAAGCGAACCAGTTGCAAATAACTGTTAGGTACATTGACCAACGTTCGACAACTACTAAGGCTTTCTTCATCAGAAGGAAATGTCGATAAATCCTATAAAATAATACCGGTACATAGAAAAATAAATACGACAAAAAACACGTTAACCAAGATGATAAATTTGAAGACATACAAGATTTACTTACAAAATATTACATTGTTCAAAATCAATTGTCAGAATTAAGAGCAGCTATGCTCAAGTCAAAAGTGAAATAAAACACTCCAGCCCTTACCACGTGTGCCTAGCTGGGAACATCAGACTGATCGGCCCAGTGGCTTACACTGCTGCCACGAAAGCAATAGAAGTCGCGCGTATCAGGTGCGGACGGTGACATGTGCCCGTTTGAAATATTATGACAGAAATAATTGAAAAAAATTGACATTTAATTTGTCTTCTTGAAAATACACAGTAGTCTAGCAGATTAAGTATAACTGAAACACATATGTTAGGCTACACAGAGATTACTATTACGTAAAGGACAGAATGATAAGGAAAAATTTTAGATACCCGGTACAAACAAAAATCTATTTTCATGAGGTAACTTCACTAGCACGTATCTAAGGAAATGAGGTTTCCGAACCAGAAGCAAGAAAAGGTAATATAATTAGAGGAATCAAAATTCTGCGAGCAGTGGATCGAAACCATTGATTTTTTAATTCTTTACCGAATTGTAACTATTCATTGAGAAAGAGGAAACCGTTCTTAGAAATATGCTCGAAAATTTCCAGCTCTTCGAGTACATCGAGCCCATGACCGTCCTTTTTTTCTACGTTAGTTGGATATTTTTTCAATGCATTGCTGTTTGTGTCCTGAAATTGCATTTAATCAGCAAAAGTTGAAGTGAGTATATCACTGTTTCTTTTTCCCAAAAAATGTTCCTTGTACCTGATACTAAAAGACCTTCCGCTTTGTCCTGTATAATACACGGGACACGTATCACAAGTGATTTTATACCCTCCTGAATTATGTATAGGAGAAACTGTGGACTTGAGACAGTGAATTGAGATTTTTTTTGCAAGTTATTGTTTGTGCAAAAGGTAACTTTGAATCCGTATTTTTTGATCATAAGATGACGAATTTTACTGGAAATACAGCTTAAAATGGAATGGAGGAAACATTTTTGTACCCGATACTGTCAAAAATAACACAGCTGCCTGAAGTGGTCACTTTAGCGTCAGTTTTAACTTTGAAGATCTTGCCAACTAACGTCGGATCATAGCCGTTATTAACTGCAAACAGTTTTTATTATAGTCATCTCTTCTCTTGTCTAGTGACCAAAGTACATACACCGCACGGTGAATGGCTGAATGGAAAAATGCTATCGTATGGGAATGAGGACGCAC
The DNA here is from genome assembly GCF_023864345.2 of Schistocerca serialis cubense. NCBI lineage: Eukaryota > Metazoa > Arthropoda > Insecta > Orthoptera > Acrididae > Schistocerca > Schistocerca serialis. The sequence continues at coordinate 344,663,227 of NC_064638.1, read as the reverse complement.
TGAACTAGCGATCACAATGTGATATATATTAGTGTCTTTTCGAAAAATACTGAAAGAAAGCCTGTCGTTGTCAGTACCAATACTGAGATCCAAGTAATTAAGGAGACTGTCGTTATTTTATAATTCCCAAGTAAAGCTGATGAAGACCATCAAAAATTTCAAACAAACGCTTAATTCCTCCCGGGAATCACTATATATGATCAAAATGTCGTCTACGTACCGAGCATAACCAAAAATACCAATATTAGCAGTTCATAAATTATTGAAAATTTCTCTTCAGTGAACTAATGAAAATATTTTACAAGATGCGTGCCAGTGGGTTACGAATTGCCAGACCGTGAGACTGATGGTATAAGTTGACACTGACAACGAAATAGTTATATTTTGCTACTATCTTTAGCAAACAAATTACGTCAGTGATTTGCTCATCGGATATACCGTTTTTAAGAGTAAGTAGGATTGTTTCAATTATGTCAATGATTGCTTCCAAAGGTACATCAGTATAAAGGTTCGTGATATTTAACGAAAACAATTTAATATTTTGGTCACACTGCAGATGTTTGATATCACTGAATAGGTTTTGACTATTGACGACAGAACAGTTACTTAGAAAAACAAAGAACTTTATTTTTTCTTGAAGAAACCTTCCTAAATCATGATAAGCACTGTTCAAAGTGTTCACAGCCGGACGTATCGGATGATTATTTTTATTTATTTCAAACTGAGAATGCAATTTTGTGGCCTGTGGATTCATATTACTGAGCTTTTTTTATGAAACGGTAAGAGCAAATGCACAGCGCTGTTTACGAAAAAAATAATTTTTATCATGGGGGTTGGTTCGTCATCTAGCTCCGAAACATTATTCTATTCCATAATTATAATGTTTTAGACACATATTCGTTCTTAGTGGCAATGGTTTTCAAATTAAAACTGACACTAAAGTGACCGCTTTAAACAGCGCCGTTGTTTCTGACAGTAACGAGTACAAAAATGTTATCTCGTTTCCATTTTTAGGCCCTATTTCGTATACAATTCGGCGTTATGATTAAAAAATATCGATTCAAAGTTAACTTTTCACGAACAATAACTTGCAAAAAATATCTCATTCACTATCTTAAGTCCACAGGTTCTCCTATGTACAATTCAGGAATGAATAAATTAAATTGTGATACGCGCCCCGTTTATTGTACAGGACGAAGTGGAAGGTCTCTTAGTGTATGGTACGAGGAACATTTGTTGAGAAAAGAGGCACTAACGTACACAATTCCACTTTTGCTGATCATCTTCTAATTTCCGGACACAAACCGAAAGGGGATGAAGAAATTTCCATTTTACATAGAGAGAAGAAACTTCATAGACTCGATGTACTCGAAGAACATCCTCAGTGAACAGCTACAACTACGCACAAAAAAAAAAAAAAAAAAACAAAAAAAAAGAAAAAAAAAACTGTCTTTTCAATTCACAGCTCGCAGAATTTTCATTCCTCTATTTTTACTAGATTTTCCTGCTTCTGGTTCCGAAACATCGTTTCCTTCGAATATCATACATATGGGCTACTAAGGTTTCCTCCATGCAAACACTTTCTGGAATACACAGCTCTTTGTAAAACATTTCTATATCATTCTAATATTTACGTAATAGTAATTTCTGTAAAGCCTTAACGGATGGGTCTTAGTTATACTTAATCTACTTGACTACTGTGTATTTTCCAAAAGACATTAAACTGTCTTGCTTTATATTTTTTGTATTAAATATTGTTTTTTTTCAATTATTTCTCTTATAATGTTTGAAATGGCCACATGTCACTGTCCGTGCCTGACAGGCGGCGCAATTTATATCGCTTTCGTGGCAGCAGTGTGAGCCACGGGACTGACCTGCCTGATGATGTTGCCAGCTAAGCATACATGGCAAACACTGGAACGTTTTACTTCGCTTCTGACTTGAGCATACCTGCACTAAATTCTAACCGTTGATTTCTAGCAGCGTAATTTTACTACGTAACCTTTAGTCGTCTTGAAAACTGTCATCTTTGTTAATGTGTTTTATGTCATACTCAACTTTCTATGTATTATTTTACAGGACTTATCTTCATTCTGATGAAGACACCCTAACTAGGTATCGAACCCTAGGTCAATGTACCGAACAGTTATTTGCAAATGGTTAACTGTATAACCCTGTGTTGAAATTAGTATGCTGTTGCTGAGTAACAGCCATTTTTAAAACTGTAAGATTTCTACCGGGTCATTGTCTAAAGCTGTGATCAAGTACAAAGAAGAAGTTGTTAAAAACAGGTATCATTATTTATTTCAATAAAAATCGTGAAGAAAACGGACCTTTGCCAAATTGTCTTATATCCCATTTTAACATCAGACAGCGCATTAACGATCCAAAACTTTTCTGGGGCTAGTTCAAAAAACTAGTTCCGACTAAATTAGTGGTTTATACATGAAAAAGGACTAAGTAAACGAAGAGGCCTACGATTTACATTTTGAGCTAACTAAAAATTTTCGCTTTCATTTTAATTTTAAAAATGATTCAATTTGTGATTTTATTCATGACGGGTTGGATAACAATAAGAATTGTACTCTTAAAAGACACGAGGAGAAACTGGGTAACCTTAAGAGTTTTTTACCTTTAAAAAGAATGTTGTTAGTAGCTCTCAAAGGTCTGAGCATAAATTTTTAACATAATTCTGAATAATACTGGTACAGATTACACACCAGATGAAACTGCCTTGTTGGGAAAAGGACACAAATAGAATGTGACGCCTAACCGTCAGATAAAATTGTTGTAGAAAATATGATTGTGAATCTTGAAATAAGTCTTGATAGCTTCAAAGTAGACGCTTTTCCACAGACGAGTTAGCTTATGACGTATGTAGTATTTATGAGAAACGTGTAGTTAAAATCTCCTGTCAATAAGATTGAGGTAAGAAACTGACAAATGTCAAGCTAAAAGAAAGCTATGCCCTTATAACGAGGTCGGACGAAGTGAATATTTTAATCCTTGGACTCAGACGAACAGTCGTCTAAAATATTACAATTTTTGAGGAGAAAAATATTTTGGAACTAGATAAGTATGTGAATCCCATAATAGAAAGGGAAATTGGGCTCACTATTAACAGCACTACGCATTTGCTCAAACCGTTTCATAAAAAAAACAGCTATGAATCCACAGGGTCCCACATTGCGCTCCCAGCGTAAAGTATATAGAAATCACCATCCGATTCTTCCGATTGGGAATAATATGAACAGTGCCATAAATTAGCAAGGTTTCTTCACGAGAAAATAAAAGTCATGTTTTTCTTAGTAATTATTCTGTCATCAGGAGTTAAAATCTACTTAGTATAATCAAAGATCTGCAATGTGACCAAGATATTAAATTGTTTCCATTAGATATTGCGAAACTATATACTAACGTACCTCTTCAAGAAAACATTGACAATGTTGAAAAACGCCTACGTTCTTTAAAAAAAAATATTTCTGATGAGGAAATCACTGACTTAATTCGTTTGCTAGGAATAGTAGTAAAATACAAGTATTTCATTGTCAGTGTCAAGTTATACCATCAGGCTTACCGGCTGGAAATTCGTAACCGACAGACAGGTATACTGGTCGACGTTTTCATAAAGTTTTATTAATTTTCTGGAAGAGAGATTATCAATAATTTTTCAACTGCTGATCTTGGTATTTTGTATTATGCTCGGTACGTGGGCGACATTTTGTTCGTATAGAGTGGTTCCCGGAAAGGAATGTAGAGTCTGTTTGAAATTTTCAGTAGTCTTCATAAGAAAATCAGCTTCACTTGTGGATTAGAATATAACGAACGTCAACTTAATTTCTTGAACCTCAGAATTGCTATTCACATCGATAGATTTCTTTTAGATATTTTACGAAAAACCGCTAATAAAGATCATATTGTGCCTGCTAGTTCAGTGCATCCTCATACATTCAAGAAAGCATTTTTCCATCAGTCAATCAGCGTGCTGTTTCTGTACCTTCGTCACCCTACAAGCTTAATGAATAGATGAATATAAGAAAATCTTTTGCAGTTAATAACGGCTATGATCCCACGTTAGTTGATAAGATCTTCAAAGTTGAAACTAATGCTAAAGTGACCACTTTAGGCAGTAGTATTGTTTGGTACAGTAACGAGTTCGAAAATGTTTTCTCGATTCCATTTTTAGGCCCTACTTCGTATAAAATTCGTCATCTGATGATCAAAAAATACGAATACAAAGTTACCTTTTGCACGAACAATAACTTTAAAAAAATCTCTATTCAATGTCTCAAGTGTACAGTTGCTCTTATTCACAATTCAGGAGTGTATAAAATCACTTGTGAAACGTGTCCATTTTATTAAATAGGACAAAGTGGAAGGTCTTCTACTGTCAGGTACGAGGAACATTTGTTGGGAAAAGAGGCGCTAGTGTACAGAAATCCACTTTTGCTGATCATTTGTTAATTTCCGGGTATAAGCTGAGATGTATGGAAGAAATTAACAGTTTCCATAGAGAAAAGGTAATAGTCTCGATGCACTCGAAGAGCTGGAGACGTTTAACCATATAAAAAGAGAAAATCCCCCCTCCCCGCCCCCGCCCCCCAGCGCCCCCCCTCCCCCCCCCCCCCCCCCCCCGCACACCTCACGATTTAGTCAGGAGGAGGCGCAGTGGACAGCCCATCAAAACCTAAACGCTGATCAAGCATTAAAACAGGAGGAAGGTGTACTGAACTATGAAAAAACAAGCAAAATAGAGATAGTGAACGGTCGAAGGATAGGAAGTCCAATATAGAGCAGCCATGACATGTAACAGCGTCGTGGTTAAGTGGTCATGGTGTCTCAATGTCAAGCGATCGAACCTTGTTAAATCAACGCTTGTGCAAACTGCTTCTTTAATTTTTTTTAATCACTGCTCTCTGTGTTCAGGTTTGTGTTCTGTCGTGGTGCAACTTCCGATTCAAACAGCGAGGTGTAAGGAAGGGACCTCTAATGAGAGTTGATCCTGGACAACTTCTCTGTTATCAGCCGAAAGGAAGTAGCTTTCGAATGGGAACCGCAAATGTTTGATGACAAGCTGATGAGTCAACCGAATCCTCCAACGGAACACACGTGCGGTGTGTGACGTACGGCATTAGTCATAATACGTGTGTTACACTATAGGAATCTCTTACCGAAGACCGTAATTTGTACGCCTGGCGAGTGAGACATGCATTCTTGTCCAGTTTAAGCTTCGTATGAATGTGAATGTGATCACTGACAAGGAAATGATGAAAACATAATAGTTTGTCACAAAAGCTGCAACAATTGAGAGCACCCGTTACACAATCACAGTTTCTCTGTGGTCTGTCAAAAGGTACGTTTTTAACGTTTTTGAAGTTGCGTTCCGTTTTGGAAGTTTTGAATTATTTTGTTGTAACGTAGTTAACACTCGTTTGTTGTTTTCATTTCTCTGAGACGTCTACAAGTTATTTCGCTTGCTCTCACTATACATCAGGTTTAATTGCGATGGTAACATATTTTTACCACATGACTCAAATTTTACCAGTGTATAGTATGACAATTGCGAAGACTACAGATAGAGAACAAACATTTAAATGACCGGACGAACAGTTCGTAATGCTGCAAAGAAAAATTTATGCTAGAGAGATTTGAATACGGCACAACCACATCACCGTCTAACACTGTGACCGCTTACCCACGACATTTCAATTGTTCGTAGCCTCTAAATATGGCACTTGTTGAGCTTGGACCATTCACTGTTTGTATTTTGCCTTTTTTCACAGTTCAGTACACCTTCTTCCTGTTTTCATACGTAGTCTGTGTTCAGTTTCTGACGGGCTACTCACTCGGCCTTATTACCACTAAATCTGAGAGGGGTGCGTAGAAAAGTTTCCCTAGTAAGAACGATGGCCTCATACTCAATTAACAGTTGCAACTGCGTAAAAAAAATTGTTTCAGTGGTTTCAATCCACTGCTCGCAGAATTTTCTTTCGTTCATTTTTACTAGATTTTCCTGCTTCTGGTTCCGAAACTCCATTTTCTTCTAATCTCATAGATATGAGCTACTGAAGGTAACTTTAGCAAACATTTTTTTCCATTGTACAGCTGTTTGTAAAATTTTTGTATGTCATTCTGTCCTTTACGTAATAGTAATTTCTGTAAAGCCTAACAGATGGCTCTTAGTTATAGTCAATCTACTTGACTACTGTGTATTTCCAAAAAGACATTAAACTCTCTTCCTTTATATTATGTTTTTTAAAATTGTATGTCGGGCTTTTTCAGTTTTTTTCTGTTATACTGTTTCAAACGGCCACATGTCACTGTCTGCGTCTGATAGACGGCGCACCTTGTATTGCTTTCGTGGCAGCAGTGTAAACCACTGGACCAGTCAGTCTGATGTTCCTAGGTAGGCACACGTGGCAAAGACTGGAACATTTTACGTCACTTTTAACTTGAGCATAGCTGCTTATCCCCCTCCCCCACCTCCATGAACCGTGGACCTTGCCGTTGGTGCGGAGGTTAGCGTGCCTCAACGATACAGATAGCCGGACCGTAGGTGCACCACAACGGAGGGGTATCTGTTGAGAGGCCAGATACACGTATGGTTCCTGAAGAGGGGCAGCAGCCTTTTCAGTAGTTGCAGGGGCAACAGTCTGGATGATTGACTGATCTGGCCTTGTAACACTAACCAAAATGGCCTTGCTGTGCTGGTACTGCGAACGCCTGAAAGCAAGGGGAAACTACAGCCGTATTTTTCCCGAGGGCATGCAGCTTTACTGTATGGCGTCCTCTTGGGTAAAATATTCCGGAGGTAAAATAGTTCCCCATTCGGGTCTCTTGGCGGGGACTACTCAAGAGGACGTTGTTATCACGAGAAAGAAAACTGGCGTTCTACGGATCGGAGCGTGGAATGTCAGATCCCTTAATCGGGCAGGTAGGTTCGAAAATTTAAAAAGGGAAATGGATAGGTTAAAGTTAGATATAGTGGGAATTAGTGAAGTTCGGTGGCAGGAGGAACAAGACTTCCGGTCAGGTGACTACAGGGTTATAAACACAAAATCAAATAGGGGTAATGCAGGAGTATGTTTAATAATGAATAAAAATTAGGACTACGGGTAAGCTACTACAAACAGCATAGTGAACGCATTATTGTGGCCAAAATAGACACGAAGCCCACGCCTACTACAGTGGTACAAGTTTATATGCCAACTAGCTCTGCAGATGATGAAGAAATTGAAGAAATGTACGATGAGATAAAGAAATTATTTAGGTAGTGAAGGGAGACGAAAATTTAATAGACATGAGTGACTGGAATTCGACAGCTGGAAAAGGAAGAGAAGGATGCGTAGTAGGTGAATATGGATTGGGGCTAAGAAATGGAAGAGGAAGCCGCCTGGTAGAATTTATCACAGAGCATAACTTAACCATAGCTAACACTTGGTTCAAGAATCATGAAAGAAGGTTGTATAGATGGAAGAACCCTAGAGATACTAAAAGGTTTCATATAGATTGTATAATGGTAAGGCAGAGATTTAGGAACCAGGTTTTAAATTGTAAGACATTTCCTGGCGCAGATGTGGACTCTGACCACAATCTATTGGTTATGAGCTGTAGATTTAAACTGAAGAAACTGCAAAATGGTGGGAGTTTAAGGAAATGGGACCTAGATAATCTGAAAGAACCAGAAGCTGTACTAAGTTTCAGGGAGAGCATAAGGGATCAATTGACAGGAAAGGGAGAAAGAAATATAGTAGAAGGAGAATGGGTAGCTCTGAGGGATGAAATAGTGAAGGCAGCAGACGATCAAATAGGTAAAAAGACGAGGGCTAGTAGGAACCCATGGGTAACGGAAGAAATATTGAATTTAATTGATAAAAGGAGAAAATATAAAAATGCACTAAAGGAACCTGGCAAAAAGGAACACAAACGTCTCAAAAATGAGATCGACAGGAAGTGCAAAATGACTAAGCAGAGATAGCTAGAGGACAAATGTAAGGATATAGAGGCTTATCTCACTAGGGGTACGATAGATACTGCCTACAGGAAAATTAAAGAGACCTTTGGAGAAATGAGAACCACTTGTATGAGTATCAAGAGCTCAGATGGAAGCCCTGTTCTAAGCAAAGAAGGGAAAGCAGAAAGGTGGAAGGTGTATATAAAGGGGCTATACAAGAGCGATGTACTTGAGGACAACATTATGGAAATGGAAGAGGATGTAGATGAAGATGAAATGGTAGATACGATATTGCGTGAAGTGTTTGACAGAGCACTGAAAGACCTAAGTCGAAACAAGACTCCCGGAGTAGACAACATCTCATTAGAACTACTGACAGCCTTGGGAGAGCCAGTCCTGACAAAACTCCACCATCTGGTGAGCAAGATGTATGAGACAGGAGAAATGCCCTCAGACTTCAAGAAGAATATAATAATCCCAATCCCAAAGAAAGCAGGTGTTTACAGATGTGACAATTACCGAATTATCAGTTTAATAAGTCACAGCTGCAAAATACTAACGCGAATTCTTTACAGACGAATGGAAAAACTGGTAGAAGCCGACCTCGGGGAAGATCAGTTTGGATTCCGTAGAAATGTTGGAACACTTGAGGTAATACTGACCCTACGACTTATCTTAGAAGAAAGATTAAGGAAAAGCAAACCTACGTTTCTAGCATTTGTAGACTTAGAGAAAGCTTTTGACAAATGTTGATTGGAATAATCTCTTTCAAATTCTGAAGGTGGCAGGGGTAAAATACAGAGAGTGAAAGGCTATTTACAATTTGTACAGAAACCAGATGGCAGTTATTGGAGTCGGGGGGTATAAAAGGGAAGCAGTGGTTGGGAAGGGAGTGAGACAGGGTTGTAGCCTATCCCCGATGTTATTCAACCTGTATATTGAGCAAGCAATAAAGGAAACAAAAGAAAAGTTCGGAGTAGGAATAAAAATCCATGGAGAAGAAATAAAAACTTTGAGGTTCGCCGATGACACTGTAATTCTGTCAGAGACAGCAAAGGACTTGGAAGAGCAGTTGAACGGAATGGACAGTGTCCTGAAAGGAGGATATAAGATGAACATCAACAAAAGCAAAACGAGGATAATGTAATGTAGTCGAATTAAGTCGGGTGATGCTGAGGGAATTAGATTAGGAAATGAGACACTTAAAGTGGTAAAGGTGTTTTGCTAGTTGGGGAGTAAAATAACTGATGATGGTCGAAGTAGAGAGGATATAAAATATAGACTGGTAATGGCAAGCGTTTCTGAAGAAGAGAAATTTGTAAATTCGAGTATAGATTTAAGTGTCAGGAAGTCGTTTCTGAAAGTATTTGTATGAACTGTAGCCATGTATGGAAGTGACACGTGGACGATAAATAGCTTAGACAAGAAGAGAATAGAAGCTTTCGAAATATGCTACAGAAGTATGCTGAAGATTAGATGGGTAGATCACATAACTAATGAGGAGGTATTGAATAGAATTGGGGAGAAGAAGAGCTTGTGGCACAACTTGACTAGAAGAAGGGACCGGTTGGTAGGATATGTTCTGAGACATCGAGGTATCGCCAATTTAGTATTGGAGGGCAGCGTGGAGGGTAAAAATCGTAGAGGGAGACCAAGAGAAGAATACACCAAGCAGATTCAGAAGGATGTAGGCTGCAGTAGGTACTTGGAGATGAAGAAGCTTGCACAGGATAGAGTAGCATGGAGAGCTGCATGAAACCAGTCGCAGGACTGAAGACCACAACAACAACAACATAGCTGCTCTAAATTCTGCCCATTGCATTTTGGCAATGTAATTTTACATTAGAAACCTTTGTTCACCTTGAAAGTTGTCATCTTTGTTAATGTGATTTTTGTTGTACTTAATTTTCTGTGTATTATTTCATAGGACTTATCAAAATTTCATTCTGATGAAGAGACCCTGAGCAGCTGTCGAAACCTAAGTCAATGTTCCTAACAGTTATATGCAACTGCTTGGCTGTATAATCCTATGTTGAAACTAGTATACGGTTGCTGAAAAAATTGGAAATTTATGGTAAGGTCTTCTGTTACCAAACTGCTGACGGCATCGGTCGCTAAGCTTAAGCACTACTTACTGTTACTGAAACTAACTTACGGTAGGGGCAACAAACACACCGATGCCCGAGGAAGGACTCGAACCTCTGACGAGGGAGCCGCCTGGACCGTGACAAGACTCCCTAGACCGCGCGGTTGCTGAGTTTAAATCTGTCTCGAGCTATAACGTTGGCAATGTCCGTTGTTATACTTTTCCCTTGGAGTGAAATATTCATTTCGTTCATCTTGGAGAAAACATCTGATAAATAAACAAGCATACAAGTCCATTCTTCGTCAATATCAAGGTCTGCTTATTAGGTATAACTGATTTAAACTAAAACTAGAATTTATGAACGTAATGCATGCAATCGAGAGAGTGTATTCTCACGTGAGAGACACTGTACTTCTCTATGGAGAACCAGGGCGAGATGAAGGCTTCCAACATCTCCACACAGTCGTGTGAACAGTTTTTTATTCAATGGTTGTGATTTAATGTAATTAATAATGTCGATGGATTCATCTAAAACTTTCTTTTAAGGAGCAGGAATTTGTTTCGCAGCTAAAGCATACCTGTGGAGAGCGCAATGACTACCACCTCAATCCTTCGAGGTATCTTTTATTTTAGGTATCGCTCCGACCGTTGGACATGTCATAGCTTTCCCAACATCTGTGCACCCATCGATGCAATTAGGTATGAAATCCCGTTGGACTTTTTTTAAAGTACAACTAACGAAATATTTCAGGACCTGTTGTATTAGCAGGTAGTGGTTTCGCAGTAACAGATCCTCCTCGAAAACTTCCTTGTATTCGCGACGGACAAAAGCCAATAATCCCGCAACGTCAGTCGATTTATCTGTCTGGAGAGAAAATTATTTGCACTGGATGCTAGAAACCAGAGATTCTTTCACGTCATTTGATATATCAACTACCCGATTCTTGACAGTATTGTTTGTTAGTGGTACCGAATATTCAAGTTTTAGTGTCTTCTAGTCTAGCGTATGAGAACAATATCGCTAATACACGGCTTTACGAGGGTATCCACAATGATATGAGATTTGCCTATCTTTACCACTCGATAACTTACCAAGAAAGAAGCTTTTAATAAGTTTCCATCAATTGTTTTTGCATGATTTTTCAGCAGTGTTGAAGAGCAGCTAAAATCAATCTCTTGAGAAAATCAGTCTCTTTAGTCTGGAAGTCTGGGTCGTACCCTCAATATAATGGCGCAATTAAACTGAATTCGCCGAACTGTTTCGAAGAACTCACGCGCAAATTATGCACTGAGCTTCTCCTCTGTCTCAATAAAGCCCATTTCTAAATTTCTTTCTTTCCACTTATGCCCTGTTCCACAGGGTATTGCAGTTAATGGAACACTTGCAGAGTTATCATGTAATAAATCCGGCCGTGGCACTTCATTTGATAGTAATCCATTTAGTCTTCCTCCCTCCTTATTAATATAAACCGCAAGCTCTCCTTGTTGTTAAGGCTATGGAGAAACAGCTCGCTTCTTCAATGATCCCGAGGTTGGTCGCTTAGGAATTCACACACACATTTTGAATGAACCCGATTTTATGCACCGATCTGTGTTGGAAGTAATAAACCGGTAAAAAAAGCGAACGATAAAACGGCTAGTTCACTTACCAAGGAAGTTAACATTGAATGATGTCTCTGACTACATATGTGCCAGCGAGCGCTCTGATTGGTCGACTGAGCTCGCAGCTTTTCAGAATATCATGCGCAGAAGGTTTCTGAGCATCGAGCGCCGTGAGCTGGCGCACACGCGACCCCCCAGTGTTGCAGAAACAGTCAAGTAAGGAGGCTACATCCACAGGCTTAACCTACGTGCGGGTCCCCACTTGGGGGAACTGCAGCCGCTGCTTGGGAACGAGACCTGACGTAAACTCACACGTATTTTTCGAACGAAGAAAGATAATTTTCATGAACTTGTTTTTTACATTTTTTAATAATTTTCCTCGTTTTGGTCAAAGGTGGCCATGAGCACCAAATAAAGAGCCGGCGGACCCTTAAAGGGGTTTGCACATGCGAGTTACATTTTGTACACGCTTTAAACGCAGATAACTCTGGTATACATTATAACTTTCCAAAATAAGTGTGTTGCAGGGAACATGACTGTGACAGTGTGGTATTCACTGATGATGCACATTTTTACCTAAGTCAGGAGGTAAATACCCACAATCTTCCTATCTGAGTGTCAGGACATCCTCATGAACTTGTGCAATATCAAAAATATTTCCAAAAATTAAGTTTGTTCTGCTCTGTGACCCTTGGTCAAACGCATATATATATATATATATATATATATATATATATATATATATATATATATATATATATGCTGAAGCTACAGTAAGAGGGATAGCTATGCTGCATGAATGTCTCTTTCACTAATTAGAAGGTAAATCTGAAAATTTTATGTGACAACAAGATGGAGCCCCTCTTTATTCGCATCTGTTTGCCAGAGAGTGAACATCGAAATCCCTGATTGTTGGACTGGTCGTAATGGTCAGTACGCCAGACCTTTTTTCCGCTGGCCTCCACGTTCATCTGACCTCTCCCCAACCGATTTTTTTCGTTTGAGACTTTATGAAAGATAGCGTCTAAGTTCCGCCGCTACAAATGTTTTCCAGAGTTGGGACATAGAATTTAAGAGGTGACTGCTTCCCACCAAAGTATGGGAAGAATTGCATTTTACGTTGGAAGTTTGCCGTATAACTGAAGGTGCACATATTGAACATTTATACGAAAAACTACGGTACTTCACCTTCAATTTGATGTATGATTTTGTGTAAATACTCTAAACCTGTTATATTATTCTTTTGAAAATGGGTCTTTCTTTTCGAGAGAACCTGTACTTTAGTTCCTTCTTAAGATCTTACTTCCCATACACAGGCTGAGCCTTGGCGTGCCAGTCCGATATAACCTCTTTACGTCACATATCGATAATGATCAACACTTTGGTTGCGATTAGAGGTAGGATGGAGGGGGTCGGATGCTCGATTGGTCCCTCTTGGTGAGTGGCTACCAAACAAACGAGGTGAGATTGTTTTCGTTGAGACGGTGTGAACTGCGGTGCGCTCCTAGTGGTAAATGTGCACTCGGTACGGACTTGAGTGGCGAACAGATGGAGCACGCCTCTATCGCCGTGGTGTTTTGAAACGCGTCGCATCGAGGGGGTTCGCTAGCGTGGGGCATAACGAACGGAAACTTCTACTGGACGTCTTGGGAGGAGACATGGCACTTGGGATAAGACATGGTGACTTTTCACCTGGATCGTGAACATCTTGTGGATCCGGCTTGATCTGTCCGCTTTTTGCGGAAGTTTACTTTGATTATTGGTGACCTCTGATTAGTTTCCTTGCAAAATTGTTATTGTTATGGGGAAACCTACCAGCCCTATCGGATTCAAATAGTGTGTCACCGTGACGTTTTATTTAGAAAAGGGCGGAGTCCAGGAACGAGCTGATTAGTCATCCGTGCTGTGATAAAACATGTCCTGGTACTCGTGAAACAAATTATGCGAGAGCGAGAAAGTTTGGTGACAAATTGACACAGTGAAATGATTAGCCAATTGTGTAAGACGCTGATCAGAGCCTCTGATACATTAAAATGGTTATTTGAGTCCGTTCCATAATCAGCATGGTAGTTGCTAAAGTCCAAATACGAGGGTTGGAACTTAAATAGTGGCAACTATTTATTTACACCCGATACAAAAGAGTTACACGATTTGCACCTGTTACTGTCCTTCAAAGTAGTCACCAGCGTTGTGTAGAACCTGTTGCCAGCGTTGTGTAAGACGCAGTATACCGTTATCAGAAACCGTTCAGTTGATGGTGCGAATGGAGTGGTCTAAAGTTATGGCGATTCTCGTGTACGACTGTGATTGTGTTATCCTAACGCATTACGTTCCTCCACGGCAGACCGTCAGTGCACAGTATTACTGTTCGTTTTAGGAGCATCACCTGCGACCAGCTTTGCAGAAGAAGCGGCGACACTTTCTTCTCAACCCATCTATCATTTTGCACGACAATGCACGGGCGCATACAGCGCAAGCTGTGGCTGCTCTGTTCGGTCGATGGGACTGGGAAGTACTGTACCACCCACCATACTCAGAGGACTTAAATCCTTCTGACTTTGATTTGATTCCGAAGATGAAGCAACCACTTCGTGGCATTCGCTTGAGAACTGTTCCAGAGATTCGACAAACAGTAGACCGCTCCATTCGCACCATCATAGAACAAGCTCTGCTAACGATATACTACGTCTTCCACGGGTTCTACACATCGCTGGTGACTACTTCGAAGGACAGTAAAAGGCGCAAACATGTAACTCTTTTGTATCGATTGTGAATAAATAGTTGGCACTATTTAAGTTCCAACCCCATAGTTTGGAAATCTGATCGGTGCCTTTATTTTGTTAATACGCACTCTGGTTCTGAGAGTGATGCCTCAGTCTGTTATTATTGTAATTCTGGAGAGGGATGTGTAAAATTTAATTCTTTACGTGGCTCAGAAAGTAATTCATTTAGTACAATGCTGTATAAGATTTTAACTTGTTTTAGCTCTGTTAGTCTCTTCCAATTTTGCTTTGGTCACTTGTAAATTTTGTCAGCATAAGAACTCCAAGGCTTTCAGCCGTAGTAATTTTCTAGAATTTAATTTAAATTGAGCGATTCTAGATTTAATGAGAAGTTATGATTGAGATTTCTTTTGTTATGTTTACTTGTTTAACCCTATTTGGATGTGATCAATTAGTGCTGTAATTAAGATCCTGTTTATCCTCTGAGAAATTTTGTGTGACTTAAATGTGTTTTTAAGTAACATGAGTTTATTGGCTAACCCAGCGCCTTATCACTCCATCACCTAGTTCCTGGCTATCGCCAGACGTTCTAGCGTAGTACACGTGTCGCTACATGGTTGCTGAACCGACGAAGCACAGCCCCGGGGTATTATAGAGCCCATACAAAGACGGCGCACAGTCCAGCATTCCTTTAGTAACAAAATCAGGAAGCGTTGGACAGGTTCCACGAGTGTGCGTCCCACGTCTGCCTGCAGACAGTCGCTCCAGAAAGACGGTTTCCCAAGTTTCAACTTTCCCCCAGAGCAGGTAGTTCTGTCTGTCTTGTAATTGCTCCAGAGCAGACGATCTTATGCTGTCTGCTGCCTGTATCTCACTGTAAAATGCGGCTCACCCTCTCTCTCTCTGTTACTCACTCTTTTATCCTGAAATAGTAATTATCCTTCAATTTCTCCCACACACGCACTATCGCCCAAGTGAATGGCGCACTAGCACACGGTAGAGCTATATCCTTCTTGCAGGGTCCCATATACAAGCTACGCTGCAATAAATACAGAAGTCTTACTATCAAATTTATGACTTTCATTTTCCCCTCGATGCCATCTATTCCTTACCGCCGCACATCCTGCACACCATCTTGTATACAAGCATTGTTGAAAAAAATAGAAAGCAAAGTACTTGTAGCAATACACACGTACAGTGTTTGCGTTACTGCATGAAGTAAGCAGCTGCAATACAGGGCGAAATGCTGCGGCTAGCGAGGAGCTGGAAGTGATAGGTTGACATGTTCAAAAAAGTTAAGTGAACCAGAAATACAGGTTACTGGTACATCAAATCTTTCTGTATTCCTTTAGCAGGTCTTTAGTAATTCTGAGAACTTCAACAAATTCAAACAAATGGAAGTTGGAAAGTTGTGGTAAGTCCCATGGGATCAAACGACCAAACTGCTGAGGTTATCGGTCCCTAAGTATACACACTACTTAATCTAACTTAAACTAGCTTACGCTAAAGACAATACATACACTCATGCCCGAGGGAGGACTCGAAACTCCGACGGGAGCAGCTGCACGACAATTGAAGAGTTCAACTGGAGACACCAAACTATTAATTTTCGCCCTCTGGTGGTCCCGTTTCAACAAATTAGCAACCAGAGTATTAACTATAACATAGAGAATAGCTGTTCCATTAGCAGATGTTGCACACCAATAAACTAACATGAATAGACATTTAATTATCAGCCCAGAGCAAGAAATGAGCCGCTATAAAAAAAAAATATATATATAAAACAAATTGGTAAGAACGAAATATGTGCAAATAAATTTAAGAAAAGTCACTGATCTGGCTGCCAGCTAATAGTAATACTCGTATATTTAATCCTGCGTACCCAGACGAACAAGAAAAGGACTCCTGAATTAGAAATGAAGCTCGAACACCATAAACAGGAATATTTGAAACATAACGAGACAGAAATCCTCCGCAGTGTACACAGCATATTTTTTTTAAATTTATGTAGCACTAGTAAATATAATCTGAACCGTGAAACCCACACACCATTAACTTTTGCAAGGAAAATTGAACTTGCCTTTATGCTGAGCACACATTATAGGAAAACTTGTAATATTCATTATTCATGAATTATCGACAGATCAAAAAGCTAATATACAGGAGTGCAGCCATGCACTTTCACGATTGTAAGTACCGGTGTACGTCTCTTAGCAACAGTGGGTTTAACTGAAGAATGAAACAGACAGTATAAGAACACCACCACACAGAGATCACTCTAATAAGCTTCTTATATAGTCTCCACATTAAGATGCTCACCAAGTAAGTCCGCATACCTCAGCGTGCGTGGTTGGAAGAGTGCCAAGATGGGTTTACCTTGCTGTCCTGGCTCCGGATTTAAACCCTAAAGACAACCTGTGAGACCACATTGAATGGGCTGTTCGCACCACGCATCCTCAACCGAGAAAACTGGCGCAGCTTGCCACGGCACTGGAGTCGGTATAGCTCCACATCCCTCTCGGCACCTTCCAGAATCTCAGAGTCTCTTTCTGCATGTCTCGCAGCGGTCCGCGCTCCAAAGGTGGTTATCCAAGTTTTTGATAGTTGGTCACAATAGACTAGACAGTGTACTCAGTTTACAACGGACATTTGGTCACTTGACCTAGTGTAAACGGAAAACAATATACCGTATGGGTATCAAACTTCACTGGAGTGGTGTACAGACAGTGTGTTGCAGGATTTGCGTTGCTATTTGTGTTAGTGTCATGGCTTGCCGTTAGACCCGGTGCTGGTACGGCGGAGTAGGAAGAACTCGGATCCCGAGGAACCGAGATCATGCAGAGACAACAGCACACGCTACTGTACTCTACTTCACCAACATGTGAGCCTTTGTCTAGGGGAGAGTGGTGCTTCTGACTCAGCTGTTTTGATGGACGATGAAGCCCCACCTCACATTTCTAGTGATGTCATTTGCTAACTCCATTTCACATTTGGAGGAAATCGAATCATTGACCGATGGTCAATCCTTCCAAATTGCGTGGACATTTAGACCTGTTCTGGCGTAACCACAAGCGTCGGAACGAAGATGCAGAACGCAAGAAAAGAGAAGGTGGTGAAACGACTTCGACCAATGATGCGCTGATCAGGACCGCACCATGACTGGAGCGGCCTCTGGCCGAGGACAATATAATCACTGCTCTTGCCAGCCTCGGGCGCCCAGTATCGGCGCGGTATACGGACAGGATTAAGACGGTATACACACAGGCCTAGCAAAGAACGCTACGATAGCAATTATTAATGATGCATTAAAACAAACGTTCAGTTCACAGTGCTGTGGAATGTGGAAAAAAAACGCAAATTGGCGTTCATAAGAAGAAGAACAACACCTAAAATGCAACAGGAGCGTAATATGTAAGAAATTGTCCACGCATCCTGCCGCTGATGATGCCTTGCAGAAAATAAAGGCGAAACGCGTATGGCACTAAAATTGTGTCTTATTCAGTTGCTGTCAGACGGTCCATAAGTAAAAATTATCAATATACCGTAATATCCCACATGAGATATTTCGGACAGCAGTAGAGCAATCTCTAGTGCGGATTGAGGGTTTCGTGGATGCAGATGGTCGTCACACTAAACGATGGTAGTAACCTGGAACGTAAACACTATATGAAATAAACAAATATTACACTCTCAGGCGGAAATTAAAATGTGCTTCTTTCAATAGTTTATACGTTATTGCTCTCCCAAATGTCCTTATAAATGTTTCCATCTCCGCTCACTGGTTTTTCATGGGAATCCTCTCAAGTAGCGAAAGTTTAATTATAACTGCCCTCTATTTCGAACGAGCGGAAGATAAGTCTCTGCAGAGTTTCTCATACTAGGCTGTTTCAGCTCGTGTTTATCTTAGTGCTACGGAAGTGATATGTGAATGGATATATGAGAAAGATACACTGTGAGTATTGGATAATGAACCAAAAAAATTGAGCATTGCACGGTACGACTGTGACTTTGTTATGACAGTGCATGTCACACGTCATATGTGACCAAAGACTGCGCTTCATTGGCAGGACACTTAGTAAATGTAACAAACCTACTAAGGTGACTGCCTACACTACGCTTGCCAGTCCTCTTTTAGAATATTGCTGCGCGGTGTGGGATCCTTACCGGATAGCACTGACGGAGTACATCGAAAAATTTCAAAGAAAGGCAGCACGTTTTGTATCATCGCGAAATATGCGAGAGAGGGTCACAGAAATGATACAGGATTTGGGATGGACATCATTAACAGAAAGGCGTTTTTCGCTGCGACGCAATCTTCTCACGAAATTCCAACCACCAACTTTCTCTACCGAATGGGAAAATATTTTGTTGACACGGACTTACATAGGGAGGAACCATCACAAAGATAAAATAAGTGAAATCAGAGCTCGTACGGAAAGATATAGGTGTTCACTCTTTCCACGCGCTATACGAGATTGGAATAATAGAGAATTGTGAAGTTGGTTCGATGAACCCTCTGCCAGGCACTTAAATGTGATTTGCAGAGTATCCATGTAGATGTAGATGTAGATATGACAGGTCGATGAGCTGCACCTGGGGTCACGGTGACTGGCGGACGCACTGTGGTAATCATGGTGATAGGGCCGGCAGCTTCGAGCATACAAATTCTATCATATCAATTGGATTGGACTTTAAATATATAATGGTGAATATTTAATGGTGTTTGAATCCGAATGATTTATAAACATTACTAGGAGAGACTAGACGGACTTGATTATGAGTACGGATTAATTCATGGTACTGTAAGGAAAGCTACAGAGGACTTTTCTCAGGGAAAATAATTTGCAGCATATCACTTGCTCCAAAGAACTTCTACTTATTTCGGCCACTGCAACTCTTAAACTCTAATATTCAAAATTCAGGTGCAAAATATTATGTGAATGTGTCGTCGAACATAAGACAGAGACCAGACCAAAATTTTATGGTAAATTATACATTGTCTGGGCGCTCATTCAGAAAATATGCGTGTTAACAATAGATGGTGGAATCGTACAGTCCACACACGATTATCATACTGCATAGCTTTGACCGAATTTTTCGATCGGTGATGCTCCACTGCAGTGAATGAGGACCAGGTTCTGTCATCACTTCTACGTCGTCTGCAGCTCGTTGGTTGGAAGTGAGTGCGCCGTTGTGTCAGCTTCTCCTGCCCAGAAATCGCCTTAGCTTGAGACTGTAAACAACAGGCGCCTGTCCGCTCCAATCTGATGGAAAGTATCGGTCACATACGTGCTTAACGTTACTAAAATTAACATTGTATAATATGCTTGTGTTTTTGACAGGCAGAAAGTACATATTCGCGCAAATAGACAGCTTAGGCCAATGGGGCAGGCCGGTGATCTTTATAACAAATTAAAGCGTAGAAAAAAATGCCTTTTCTCACATATTAGTTTATTACAATTCTGACCCATTTAGTTTTGCAGCCATCATTGAGTCCAGCGAGCATACAAACGACACATGAGGGGTGGGGGGTGGGGGGGTAGTCAATAAATATTATGAATTTTAATAAACTAAAGTATGACAAAGATATTGATTTCTTTAATTTATGAGTCAATTACAGTAATATTTAGTTGAAATATCAACAAGTATTGATATTATGAAAGAGAGTGAAAATATAGCTTAAACAATAAAGACATTAGCGGTTGGAAGTACTGCCAAGAAAAGGAAATTCAAGAGAAAGGCTGCGTTGAAAATATGAAATGGAGATATTTCACAAGCTGTCAATCAAAAACGAATAGCTTATCTAAAGTATCGGAACACAGGGAATAAGAAAACATATATGGCAGCGTCCGCAGACGAAAATGTCAACAGTAAATGTTACTTGAGGATAAGGAATTTGAAAGGACCGTACAATGATTCGAAACCTTCGGTGTGGAATGAATTACATGTTGAAGAAACACTAATTATTCCCAATTGAGTTAACATTCACAAAACTAAATACATATCTTCGCCGGTTAGCACAAAGGGGAAAATTAAAGGGAAAAATTTTACGTGGTGGCAAAGTTTTGTATAGTTGTGGAAGGGAGTGCAGTGAACAACATTCTAGAAATCCTGACCACAGGCACGTGACCTTGGGGGTGCAGGTGAGTTTAAATGTCAATAACTCGAAAACCACGACTTCTAAAGAAAATTATCACCAGTACATAGTTAAAATACACTAAATATCCTACAAAAAAGGTCGTGCTCATACTTCCTGTAGAACTACTAGTTTCCACGTTCCAGGGGTAGTAAAAATCGCAGATTATTAAATGTAGTGTTTTAATGATATAAAATTAATGTTTATGGTTAAATGAAGTGAGACAAAAGGAATTGTTAAATGACTGTACCACATGTAGTTGTAGTACAGCCGTATTATGGCATAAATTGTGTTCTTTATGTGTAACAGGGTGAAAGGGGTGGGCGTTGGAGGTTCGACACGAGAGGGGAGATAGACAGCTGGACATTGGTCATGAACTTCCCTTATCCATAGGTTTGCAAACCGAAGAGCGAGAAGTCGAATGCCCAGCCTCTTTATTCCGCTATGTTACAAGAAACAGTCACAGGATGTCTCATAAAATAATACCGACTCTTCAGTAGCACACCTTGCTTATCACTGGTGAAACAGTCTGGAGCTCATTTTCGACAGTGTACGTTAACACTGTACCTTATACAGATATAAATTACTAATAACACTAGCGGAAGAAACACATGCGGACAGACTGCTTAAACTTCTGCAAACTGTTCTATAGTGCCATTGGGGAAATTGATTGTTCGCCACTGGAGAAATTTATTTCCTAAGACCAGTGAAACTGGGAAACCACTTATTTAGAATGGAGGACAGTAACATTCCGAGGCTTTCCCTTAGATATCATCACGCTAGAGTATCGTTCGAGCCATGAACAGATGGCGGGTAAACTAAGACAGGAATTGGCTAATAGCTTGATCCTTGAGGAGTAAGCAAGTAAGCAGTACACACCGAACGCGGTAGTTACGAACAACATTAAAAGAATTTATAATGTTACTTTCTACATTATACGTGTGTAACGGTGCAAAAGTATGAAACACTCTCAGTGCCTGTTACTGACTAGGCCAGCTTATTTATTGCTGCCAATACTGAACTGGTGTTGCTGCAAACTGTCACACACGACGCCGTTGCCAACAGCAGCCAACAAAATTGCCATCAAAGTAATATTTAAACGCGCCTGCCTAGCCAGCAGGAAATGCATCTTTCTGTCAAACCATTCAGCCACCATGTTGCAGGATTATATAACCATTCAGCACCTGCTAGTCAGCTGTTTGTCGCTCGTTAAAAGCCATTCGTTCGTAGGGTTTCGGCAGAGTTAGGTATCACCCGTGCCATCCTGATTCAGAGCAGTCCCCAGGTCTACAATAATAGCAGACGGCAATGCCGAGTGGCCCGAGCAGTGATGCCTTGGTAGTCAGCCATTGCTGAGTCAACAGTAGTTTAAATCTGCCTCAGTGCCTTGTAAATTCTACCACCACCACCACCGAAGGAAAAGGCTAATTGCGTGCCTTTGTGACGTCATGAACATAGGGCCAGGACTCTCAGCTGCCACAATATAGTGGGCTGTGGAGCCCCTAGTGCACTTTGTGCTTTCAGGCACTTACACCCAGTACAACATACATTACCACAGGCAGGTCTCCTTCATCCAACTCTAACATAAAAGTCCAAAATTGCGCCCCTGAGCACATGACTTGAAAAGTGTCTGTCCCCACTTGACTCCAATGGTGTTCCCTGTCTAACTCTCATTGGCTGAAGACCAAGGTCACAAAAACTATATCGTTCTTATCTTCTACAGACATGAATGACTCAAATTGACCAATTTCCTCACTAAACTGAACTATTGCAACAATATTTGAATACAGCAGTTTTATAAACTGAAATCCTTTCGCTAGCAGGACAGAGCAGTGAGCCGTATGTTGCTCGTGTACGTGCCATATCTCATTTGACATCCTGTTTTTACTGTACTACCATCTCGTTATGTTAATTTCAATTACTGGTGTCACTGAGTTACCGTCTTGCCTGCCCGTGAACGACAGCAGCGGCGCTTTACCATATTAGCCCTGGCATATTATCTTTGCTGACTGCTGTTACTTCGTCCGCAGCTCGTTGTCGGGCGGTAGCGTTCTCGCTTCCCACGCTCTGGTTCCCGGGTTCGATTCCCTGCGGGGTCAGGGATTTTCTCTGCCTCGTGATGACTGGGTGTTGTGTGCTGTCCTTAGGTTAGTTAGGTTTAAGTAAATAAACTTTTGTAATCGTTCGCTCGCTGTGTTTTAGAGAGTTTTCAGTGTGTTGAAGTCGTTAGTAATTTTCGTGCTTTAGTTTTCAACTGACGTTTATTATTCTTTCTAGTGAAATATTTCAGTAAAATTTTCGTATAGTGTTTTAACTTCGCTTATTGTTACAGTGGTAGTTATAATTTTTTGGTTGTAGCTAATAATTTTGTGAAGTTTTCCTGGTATTGGTATCGGCTGTGTTATAGTAGTATTAATACAAGTAGCTGCTTTTTTAGTAGGCAGAGAATTTCAAGACCATCATTGTTAGTTCTTAAATAGTTCTACTGGTGTAACTGAACTTTGGTAACGTAGACGTATAGTTTTTTTTCAGTAACTGTAAAATTTACCATGAGTGAAAAGTGTGGGCTCTGTCGTAGGTTTGTGAGTAGTGGATTGCGGTGTGGGATTTGTTCAGAGTATTTCCATTGGGGTGAATGCAGTGGGGAAGCCAGTGATCATTTTAGGGAGATCCTCTCCTGGGAATGTAGAATCTGTAGTAGAAACAAGTTAATAGAGGAGAAGGAGCGTAAGATCTGAGCCCTTCAGGCAGTTACAATGCGTAAAGGAGGAGCTAGATAGGTTGAGGAGGGTGAAGGGTGGTGGGGAATGGGAACTGGCAGTTGGCAGGAAGGTAGCTAGGAAGAGGAGGTACTCATACAGTTTTACTTTATATACATGCAATAGATACGACCAACTGTCAGAGTTGAGTGGAGAGGAGCCTCGTGTAGCCGTAGATGTAGGTAACGTGCAGCAGTCCTCAGCAATTAGTAGGCCTAGGTTAGTTGCAAAGTCTAGCAGAAAGAAGGTTCTGCTGCTAGGTAGTTCCCACGGTAGAGGTGTGGGCCAGCAGTTGCAGGAAGTGTTGGGGAGTGAGTACCAGGTCACCAGCATTGTGAAGCCTAGTGCAGGGTTGGCTCAGGTGACTGAAAGCGTAGGGGAGTTACGTAAGAGTTTTACGAAAGAGGATCAGGTAGTGATAGTGGGTGGAGCAGGGAAGAGTCTCGATAGGGACGGGGAATATGATGTCAGAGGTGACTTGGTTAAGATAGCTACTCAAACTGGTGGTACTAATGTGCATTTCGTGCAACTGTTTCAGCGTCATGATCGGCCTCACCTTAATGCGACTGTTAGGCGCGTTAATGTGGGGCTGGGGAGGGCACTGATGGCGGAGGGCATGGATCACATCTCAGTGGTGCCAGTTGGGTCTATCAGTAGATGGGATTTCGCTAGGCATGGCCTGCACTTCAATATATATGGGAAGGGGAGGCTGGCTGAGCTTATAGGTGACAGTGTAGTGGGTGGTGGTGGTAGTGGTATCACTCATGGAAAAATTCCTGTAGTAGTTGGTGTTAGAGTTGCACCTTTTATAGACTGAAGTCAGCTGATAGGTATACCTGCTTAAAGGAAGTGCCTCTAACTAAGGGCTCACCTCCAGAGGATGTAATGTTTCCAAGTAGAGAAGGAATTAGCATATTTCATCAAAATATAAGAGGTATTAGAGATAAAGTTAGTGAACTGTTAATATATGTTAACTCTGAAATTATTGGTATATCAGAGCACCACTTAAATAATTTGATAATTCAGAGGCTTCCTTTACCAGGCTACAGATTAGCTGACCGTTTCTCAAGGAGTTCCTTGTGGGGTGGGGGAGTGGCTCTGTACGTAAAAAGCAGTATTTCATTTGAGTCCATAGACGTATCACGACACTGCACTGAACAGATATATGGAAGTTCTGCAGCATTAGTTGAATTTAGTGAAACTAAACTTCTAATTGCTGTTGTTTATAGGTCCCCTAACTCCGACTTCAGAGCATTTTTGCTTAAGCTAGAGAGGGTTCTTGATTCTCTTTGTAGGAAGTACCAGAAAGTAGTTCTATGTGGTGACTTCAATATTAATTTTGTACATGATTGTGCAAGAAGAAGGATGTTGGTAGATCTCCTAAATTCATATGATCTGATGCAAACTGTGTTTTTTCCAACTAGGGTGCAGGGGAACAGTAGCACAGTCATAGACAATATTTTCATTCATTCTTCATTACTAGATGGGCATTCTTTTAGTAAAAGGGTGAATGGCCTTTCAGGCCATGACGCACAAATTTTAACACTAAAAGGTTTTTTTACTCTAACCAATGTCGTATTTAATTACAAACTGCGTAGAAAAGTTAATCGAACAGCAATAGAGAGTTTTTTCAAAACTTGTCAAGGAACAAGAGTGGCAAGATGTTTATGGTGCCGATAATATAGATGATAAATACAATGCTTTCCATAACACATTTCTCATGCTCTTTGAGAGTTGCTTTCCACTAGAACATTCTAAACGGGGTACTAGCAGTAATGGACAGCCAGGTTGGCTGACTAGTGGGATAAGGATATCATGTAGAACAAAGCGGGAATTATATCAAAATGTTAGAAGTAGTCACAATCAAGCTACAGTAGCCCATTACAAACAGTATTGTAAGGTGCTTAAAAATGTTATTACCAAGGCAAAAAGGATGTGATATGCAAATAGAATAGCTAATTCACAGGATAAAATTAAAGCCATATGGTCAGTTGTGAAGGAAGTGTCTGGTCAGCAGCACAAGGTTGACGATGTAAAGTCAGTTTGCAGTAATAATATTTCTGTTACTGATAAATCAGATATATGTACAGTATTTAACAACCATTTTTTGAGCATTGCTGGTGAATTAAATAAAAATTTAGTATATACAGGAAACCATATAAATTTCTTAGCAAATGCCTTTCCGAGATTGACGTCTGAAACACTCCTCTTTGATACAGACAAGAGGGAGATTGAGACAATAATCAAATCACTGAAGACTAAGGACTCTCATGGTTATGATGGAGTGTCTAGTAGAATATTAAAGTACTGTGCTGCACATGTTAGCCCTGTATTTAGCCATATTTGTAATTTTTCCTTTAGGAATGGTCAGTTTCCTGAGCGATTAAAGTACTCAGTAGTAAAGCCGCTTTATAAAAAGGGAGAAAGGGATAATGTAGATAAATTTAGACCTATTTATATGCCATCAGTGTTTGCAAAAGTTATCGAAAAGGCTGTGTATGTAAGGTTAATTGATCATTTTATATCACTCGATTTGCCATCAAATGTACAGTTCGGCTTTAGAAGTCGTTTGACAACTGAAAATGCTATATTCTCTTTTCTCTGTGGGGTACTGGATGGGCTAAACAAAAAGTTTCGAACACTTGACGTATTTTTTGATTTAACAAAGGCGTTTGACTGTGTTGATCACACAATATTGCTCCAGAAGTTGGACCATTACGGAATAAGGGGAGTAGCTCACAATTGGTTCGCCTCTTACTTTAGCAACAGGCAGCAAAAGGTCGTTGTGAAATGTTGATAACGGCTGTGATGTGGGATCTGAGTGGGGTACTGTGAAGTGGGGGGTGCCCCAGGGATCAGTATTGGGGCCGCTCCTGTTCCTTATTTATATAAATGATATGCCCTCTAGTATTATGGGCATCTCTAAAATATTTCTGTTTGCTGATGACACTAGCTTGGTAGCAAAGGATGTTGTGTGCAACATTGACTCGGTTTCAAGTAGAGCAGTACATGACCTCAGTTCATGGCTTGTAGAAAATAAACTAACGTTAAATCACAGTAAGACTCAGTTTTTACAGTTCCTAACACACAATTCAACAAAACCTGACGTTTTAATCTCACAGAACGGGCATATGATTAGTGAAACTGAACAGTTCAAATTCTTAGGTGTTCAGATAGATAGTAAGCTGTCGTGGAAAGCCCACGTTCAGGATCTTGTTCAAAGACTTAATACTGCAATTTGCACTGTTCGAACGGTATCTAAAGTGAGTGATATTTCGACACGTAAATTAGTCTACTTTGCTTATTTTCATTCACTTATGTCGTATGGTTTCATGTTTTGGGGTAACTCTTCCCATTCTAGAAGGATATTTTTGGCTCAGAAACGGGCGGTTCTGGCAATAAGTGGTGTGAGTTCACGAACGTCTTGCCGAACTCTTTTCACGAGTCTGGGTATTTTGACATTTGCCTCTCAATATGTATATTCCTTATTGTCGTTTCTTGTTACCAATATTAGTTTATTTCCAACAATAAGCAGCTTTCACTCGGTTAATACTCGGCAGAAATCAAACCTCCATTTGGATCGTACTTCCTTAACTCTTGTGCAGAAAGGTGTGCAGTATACTGCTGCATCCATTTTCAATAAGCTGCCACTCGAATTCAAAAATCTTAGCAGTAATCCACGCGCTTTCAAATCGAAACTGAAGAGTTTCCTCAGGGGTCACTCCTTCTATTCTGTCGAGGAGTTCCTTGAAAAATTAAGCTGATTCTCATTGTATTGCTGATAGCGTTTGCTTAAACTTATGGACTGATCTTCTTTCAGGCACATGAACATTTATTTTTATCTGTTATTACTTTTTATGTTGTAAGTTCATGTACTGACACGTTCCATGACCTTGGAGATTTGCTTCTCAATTTGGTCCTACGGAACTTGACATTTAAATAAAAATAGATAAAAATAAACTAAGTTCTTGGGGGCTGATGACCATAGATGTTAAGTCCCATAGTGCTCAGAGCCATTTTTGCTATTACTTCCCGGTTCTCGTGTGTTGGGAGTTAGTTCGGATCTGCCAGTGATATGGGAGGCGCTAGCAGTGCAGTTCGGATCTGGCAGCGTTTGACATAGGACACAGCAGAAGTTCTGTCGTGGCGCGGCTGCAGTGCGGTCTGGACAGCCATGACTCGCCTGACGGTTGCCGATACGTATCACTTGAGAGCTGACCACCTTGGTTGGTCGTCGGTCGCTCGTCTTGTCGGACGACGTGTATGTTGGGCGGCGATCGCTTATGGGTTGCCTGGATGTTCCGACAAGTGATTCGTCCTTGTTATTGCACAGTCGCTGCAATTAGTACTGTCTATTCTTTTGTGTAAGTGTTCGAGAAACTGTGTGTAGCTTGTGATGTCGACTGCTCAGTTATTTTAGTGATGTCTCCATGCTGATGTGTAGCGGTCTGTTGGTTGGTGTGGATTAGCCAGGAAATCTCCACGCGGCGCGTTGGGCCGGGCCCACTGGCGGTCTCTACGCAGTGTCACAGTGTGTGGGAGCTCTACCAATTGTTACGAGGTTTGTGGCTCACCGACCCAGGACATTAAAGTTCAGCGGTGATTTAATTACCGAAGCCAGTCTGTTCACGTTGTGCCGTTGGTTTTCATGGTTAGCTGTTGGGGGATTCCCATGAGCAACAGCGAGTGTTCAAGTTGGTAAAAATTTGGCCACCATACGGTGGAGTTTAACTGTATTTTTGGTATTTGAAGTCCATGTGCACCAGCGGAATTTTCTGCCTTGTGGCCGTTAGCGTTCCGGTTACCTACCCTGGCCACTGACGTAAAATTCAGGCAGTGTCCTCTCCTCAACGTGTTGTCGCTGCCCAGCACGTGTGTGTAGTTTTGACGGCTTATGTGTACTTGATTGAGGGCGGCTACGTCTTTTATGTTTTGGCTTTGGAGTTCCTTGTGTACTGGTCCGGTGGAAAGCAAGTCGTCTTTTCGGTGGGTCCGTTGACTGTCTCTTAGTTTGGTTGCCGGCGGATCGGATATAGTTGGGCTGACTACCTGTCTCCCCTAAGCAAATGTTAATATTTCAAGTGCAGACCGACCCCCGGAAACTTCTGAGCACAGCTGGCTGTACTGCCTTTTCTTTTTGGTGATTCACTGTATATTAATAATGGCTCATAGCCGATGGTTTGAATTTGTTTGCTTTTAGTTGGGTTTTAAATAATGGAATTCAGCCGTTTTAAAATTGAAAATTCCTTACTTGTCAAGTCTTGCGTTTTTTGGGACATCAGCCTCATTTAAAATGTTTTTCGATAAAGCTTTGGGCATTCTGACTTTTGAAAATTTATTTTACTATTGTTTTTCAACCATGGGCCTTAAGATTAAAATTCCTTACTTTCTAAGTCTTAGATTGTTTGGGCCTTCAGCCCTCTTTTTCAAAATTATTTAAGGATAAAGTTTTGGACCTTCTTTCTACCTTTGAAAATTTATCGTAGTTGTGTTTTTAAATCATGGGCCTTCAGCCGTTTTAAAATTAAAATTATTTAGTTGTCAAGTCTTAGATCGTTTGGGCCTTCAGCCTCATTTGAAATATTATTTAAGGATATAGCCTTGCGCTTTCTGCCTTTGAAAATTTAAAGGGCCTTCCGTCGTTTTACAAATTAAAGAGGTTGTGCCCTTAAGCCATAAAATTGTGTGACATATTCAGTCGATAGTTAAGATCGGAAATTTGCGCTGTAATGTTTGAGCAACTGAATAAAGTTATATGTGTTCGAGTGTAACTGACAGCCGCTCATATTTGGCCCCTTTCCACAATTCCAACTACCTGTTCTGTCCTGCGGATTTAACAAGGCGTCTCAAGCGGACGAGGTATTTGTGAAAAGCGGCCAAAATAAGTTACTGTCAGTTGCACTCAGCATATAAACTTTGTTTGTTAAAAGACACAATCAAACAAGCAAGAATCAAGAACTCTCAAGTTTTTAACGAAAGACCCCCTTTGATTTAATTAAGGTGGGCTCAAGGCCTCATCGAAAATCCAAGGCAGAAGGCCTAAGCAAGGAATTGAGGTACAGGAGTTCTTTTAGAGGTTTCACTTCTTTACAAAGAAATTTTTTTCTTCGATGTAAATAGGCTGAAAGCATTAGCTTAAATGTTTCCCATAGAAATCGGGTGAAGGCCACACATTAATGAAGAACAGTGTTACGGCTTAAGCCCGAGACAAAGATTTTCAATGTTTAGTCTAATTAGGCCGCATATTGTAGTGGGACGCGAAATTGAAGCGTCACCCATCCACCAGTGTCAGCCCAGTTTGCAGGTGAATATAAGTTTAATTTAGTTTTTGTTTATGTATTTTTGTAATATTTGTAATGGTTGTGAATTGCCTAAAGTTTTTGTACTTATTTTTTATGTTTCATGTACGGAGAGGGCGGCGCAACGAACGGAGACAGCATCTTCACTGCCGGGACCAGAGAGAAAATTGCTGGCCACTATACGTCGCGGGTCGACAGCCAAAGAGCAACAGAGGATCCTGAAACCGAGTTATTGCGTCGTGCTTCTAAAAATTGAATAAAATAAGAATTTGTAATGTTTGTACAACAATGACGTGATAGAAAGTTAATCATGTTGTAAATGTTCAGTTCGGTCATGTCAAGGCTCAGGTTCACGTCTATATGTAGGAAGATAATAAACTAGTGGATGCTACAAAAGTTTAAATACGTGTTCCGAGAAGTTTGCGCAAACCAATTGGACTGAGTGACGTAATTCTGCGCATACGACTCAAATGATATTTTACAGATTCGTTCAAGAGCCATTCAGAGACAATTTAAAAAGAGTTTAAATAATTTTGAAGTGTGTTGTAACTGACGTAGGTGACGAAGTCTGCACATGGTCATATGTTCAAAGAAAATCATTTATACAAAACTTACGTCGTTACACTACAATACCAACAAAATAATTTAATCGCTTACGGCCTAGGGAGAAGAGCTTTCAATTTGGAAAGTCTGAAGGCCTTATCTTAAAATATTTCGTGTAAAACACGGCTGAAAGCCTCATACTAAAGAATAATAATCTTATGACTTAAGGGAAAGACCTGGATTTTGAATTTTCAATTTCAGAGAGATTAAAACTTGGCTGGAGGCCACACAACATGCAGGAAACAATTTCACGGCTTAAGGCCTAAAAGAAGAGCTTATAAATTTCAACTAAAATAGGCTAAAGGCTTCATTCTAAAATGCTTCACGTTACTCGGCTGAAGGCCTCATACAAAATAGAAAGTATTTCTTATGGCTCAAGGCCTAGACAACAATTTTCAACTTTTGATTTGAAAAGGCTGAAAACTTGGCTCAAGGCCACATACCAACTTGAAACAAATTTACGGCTTAAAGCCTAGGCACAAGAAATTTTCAATTTTAATTTTGAAAGGCTGAAACTCGGCTGAAGGTCACATACCAAACAAGAAACAATTTTTTTTTACGTCTTGGCCTAAGAAGAAAAGCCTTGCAATTTTAATAAGCTAAAACTCGGCTGAAGGTGATACAGAGTACTTATGACTATAAAGGAAATCACTATGTAAAACACAAGGAGCGGCACTCGAAAGGTTCCAAGGATCGGCCTGGGGAGGTAACACTAAAGCACGTTTGGCAGAGACAGGCAGCCCAGGTTTAAGGTCAGATAAGAGAAGGCAGCATAACCTAGGGACGGTTCACTGCCGACCGACAATCTAACCGTTTTCCAACCGTCAGATCCAACTGCACAAACAATGGAAAATATCGGCCGATGACGAGTAAAGAAAAATACCTGTAACTTGAAACTCGGCCTCGCCAAGATCAAGGGATCAAACGCCACTCAAGACAAGTTTAAAGAATTCATAAAACACTGGTCACAACTGTCAAATCACTACGGAAGAAGGCTGCAGGTTCTAGGCAACAAGACACACCACTTGTCATCACACGTGTGAACACCTGAGGAAACAACAATACACAAATAACGAACAAATCGTAACAGTTGAGATTTAAGTAGAAGTAATTAATTACTCAACTTGAGAATCCTGTTTCGGAGGAGAGCAAAAAATCGCTTACACAGCTAGCGCCTCCAAAAGCAACAGCGCGTGCCCGCCGCCAAAAGCCCTGGCCTGGCTTCGTGCTGTGGAGACTGCGTCGCTCCTCAGTTCCAACGAACCAACAAGGTCCAACCACATCGCGACTCGGAAAATGGGGTTCATCCTGAGGATCCAAGACGTCGTCGACTCAAACGACTGGCCGCGCAAACGACCAACGGCAGCCCACTTCCGCCGACAGCGGTCCCGACGAGTACTAACACCATATCGCCCCGACACCGCTGGATGTCAATTCTTCCTACAGTGGAGTAAGGACGAACGCGACTCAGTCCACAACCCAACAGCGATTGAGACTTAGAGCCGACTGACTAACATGCGAGTGTCTGCCTTCGGACTGTCTCAGCCGACTCACTGCACCGACTCTTCCCCCCCTCCTCCTCACCCCCCCCCCCCCCCCCTGTCAGAACTGAAGCCGGAAATACTCGTGGTCGCTCCACAGATAGTAACACGAACCTAAAATCGATAATGCTAGTGCTGCCACTCACGGACAGCGAAGCTGAGCGTGGATAGTGTCGTCAGAAGACATTAACTGAAGCTGAAAAAAAATATTCCCGGAGTTCCAGAATTGCAGGAAAGACAGGTCACAATTGTGAGCCACACACGGCTCATAAACATTTGTTCACATTCAGACCACTCACTATAAATAAAGGTTCGCTCATAAGTAAATAAGGCAGCACTATGGCGCAAACGCACTCACGTTAAATGACAACCAATTGTCGATAAATATTGCTTAAACAAATATTTTTGTCTACTTAATGTGTCTATTGCCACTCTTTTCAATGATGCTGTCAGCTAACACAAACGACAGATCAATTTTAAATTACAGTGGCTTTTTAATATCAACTTTAACCAACATTTAAATAAAGTTACTGGCAAAATAGCGAAATATTCGGTAACTAACTACACAGCTCTTGTAAGATATGATTATACATGCTACAATCAGTTGCTGAGTTATTGTGGAAGACACAATGTTCTCACTATCATTTGCATAGAGGAAAAGATAAAAATATGATAAATAAATAATAAAATAGTTACAATTACGTAGATTTCAGACGTGATGTCTATGGTGCAGTGCTAACTTCTGAGATATCGTTTGTTGAAATTCCATGAATTGTTTAACAGTTATTAATCTTAAGGTTCATTGTGAAAATATTTAGTTACTGCAAAACATCAAATTCTATAGTTTTTAAGATAATGAGAACACGAGGTTCGTGCACAAGTTTGTAATGTTTTAGTTTTGCGTGTTCGTATTTCAGTTGTTATGGGTTTATTTCTAGATCGGCATATTTTATTTGTTGTTCACTGTTGCTGTTTGAGTTGACCTATTGTCATTTTGTTATTTGGAGATAGTGAGTGGAGCAGTGGATGCTAGAAAATTGAGTGTCAAGAGGAAACATCGAAACATTTCCGATGTATTCTTCTGTATGAGTTCAATAGAGGGGTGACAATAGCGGAGGCAGCCAGAAGAATTTGCGCCACCTATGAGAGTAATACCATTAGACAGAGCAAGCCAAGAACATGGGTTTCTCGTTTGAAGGACGATAGTTTTGATATTAGTGACTCTACACGTCTAGGAAGTCCTTCGCAGTTTGATGAAGATCATGTAAACGCATTAATCCGCAATGATCCACGTCAGTGTATTCGAGAACTGGCAAATGTGATGAAGTGCGATCCTTCCACTGTCGTGCAAACACTTGCATGCAGTGGGGAATGTTTAGAAATCGAGTGCATGGGTGCCACATGCTCTAAGCCAAAAATCACAAAAATCAGCAGGTGGGCATAATTGCAGTCTGCTTGCATGTCATCAGTTGACTATTCCTATCCTGTATCGTTTCTGGCAACGAGAAATTGTGTCTTTAGCTTATGAAAAGAATAGTTGAGCCCAAACAGAACAGCACCACCTCGTACAGAGACCTGCGCGCATCCACGGAAGATAATGTTATGCATTTGGTGGATCTGCGGTGGTGTCGTGTACTACAGATTTCTTCCCTGCTGTGTAACCGTCACTGCTGAAATTTATTGTCAACAACTGAGACGTCTTGTAGACGCAATCCAAGAACAACGGTCAGGAAGTGATGCTACTACACTATACATAATAACGTCGGCCCACATTCCGCTAGACTGACTAGAGCATTATGCAAGAGCTTGACTGGGAATTCATTCTGCACTCACCTTATTCACCCGATCTTATTCCCTCATATTTTCACAATTTCCTCTCTCTACCGAAAATCTTTCTTTTCTGATGAAAATGCGTGCCGAACATAGTTCGACGAGTTCTTCGCCTCAAAACCATGTGATTTCATAGTCACGGAATCTAAAAGTTGCCCCAGCATTGGCAGAATGCTGTAAATAGAGAAGGAGAATATTTTAGTGATGACTAAAATCTCTGTTACTTGAATCTGTTGTGCTCAAAAAACTTATGAAAAAACACTATAAACTTATGCACCAACTCAATATGATTGTTTCATCGGATGCGCCTCTTCTTTCTGAGACAGGAATTGTATTCATATTTGATTTATTATTTAACAGTGTTTTGATAGTGAATATCCAAGAATTATAAGAAACCATATTACAGATGGTCTGACACTGCGCCATATCTGATGTGTCTTCTGCACCCTGGATATGTGAGCATCTATTGGCCGCACTCTCCCTGGTTTTGGATTTTCAGATTTCCGGCCACATTGACGACCTTCGTAGATTGGCTGGACTGGCCATAGAGCCAAGCTGGCCAGTGTTCTACTGCACTAACAAATTCTCTTCACCTCATACCAAGTCTGGGTGGCCGAATTGCTTGCCTATATACGTGTAAAGTAATACCCTTTACTAAAGCATCGCGAACACAGTGCCCTACCAAACACGTCAGTACAGACGTTTATGAGTCTACCTGCGTCAGATCTTCCTTCACAAATGCAATGTAAACCACAGATTCAGAATCTGTATTTTCTCTGTTGTGCCATTATTACAGTTAGCGGAATATCCTTCGGCAACTGGCAGTTTACCGAAGGTTCTTCAGTTCATATATGGTAACAAGCTCTGCCTCTCATCTTAGCACCCACCTTAAGAATCTGTTTCACGGATATGAGATATTAAGAGTCTGCCATTGACCGGAACCTGTTACGTCTCGCTTCTGGAGAGTCAGTTTGAATTTTTCGAGGCAAAAAAAGTGAAACCAAGCTCTTTTGTGCCCATCTTCCCATCACACAGAAACAATATATTTTGTTTGTCAGAGAACGCTGGGTATCCTTTGAAAGGGTATTGTTTTTTCGGTTTAACTGCTTCTACACTACTGGCCATTAAAATTGCTACACCTAGAAGAAATGCAGGTGATAAACGGGTATTCATTGGACAAATATATTATACTAGAACTGACATGAGATTGTATTTTCACGCAATTTGGGAGCATAGATCCTGAGAAATCAGTACCCAGAACAACCACCTCTGGCCTTAATAAAGGCCTTGATACGCCTGGGCATTGAGTCAAACATAGTTTGGATGGCGTGAACAGGTACAGCTGCCCATGCAGCTTCAACATGATACCACAGTTCATCAAG
Source organism: Schistocerca serialis cubense (assembly GCF_023864345.2). Lineage (NCBI taxonomy): Eukaryota > Metazoa > Arthropoda > Insecta > Orthoptera > Acrididae > Schistocerca > Schistocerca serialis. The sequence continues at coordinate 344,628,312 of NC_064638.1, read as the reverse complement.
AATAGTGAGTGACAGGCGTATTGTGACAAGCCAGTTGCTCGGCCACCATTGACCGGCCCTTTCCAATTGATGGGAGATCTGGAGAATGTGCTGGCCAGGGCAGCAGTCGAACATTTTCTGTATCCAGAAACGCCCGTACAGTATCTGCAAAATGCGGTTGTGCATTATCCTGCTGAAATGTGGGGTTTCGCAGGGATCGAATGAAGGGTAGAGCCACGCGTCGTAACACATCTGGAATGTAACGTCCACTGTTCAAAGTGCGAACAAAAAGGGATCGAGACGTGTAACCAATACAACCCCATGCCATCACGCCGGGTGATACGCCAGTATGGCGATGACGAATACACGCTTCCAATGTGCGCTCACCGCGATGTCGCCAAACACGGATGCGACCATCATGACGCTGTAAACAGAACCTGGGTTCATCCGAAAAAATGACGTTTTGCCATTCGCGCACCCAGTTTCGTCGTTGAGTACACCATCGCAGGCGCTCCTGTCTGTGATGCAGCGTCAAGGGTAACCGCAGTCATGGTCTCCGAGCTGATAGTTCATGCTGCTGCAGACATCGTCGAACTGTTCGTGCAGATGGTTGTTGTCTTCCAGACGTCCCCATCTGTTGACTCAGGGATCGAGACGTGGCTGCACGATCCGTTACAGCCACACGGATAAGATGCCTGTCTTCTGGACTGCTAGTGATACGAGGCCGTTGGGATCCAGCACGACGTTCCGTACTACCCTCCTGAACACACAGATTCCATATTCTGCTAACAGTCATTGGATCTCGACCAACGCGAGCAGCAATGTCGCGATACGATAAACCGCAATCCGTTCTTTATCAAAGTCGGAAACATGATGGTACGTATTTCTCCTCCTTACACGAGGCATCACAACAACTTTTCACCAGGCAACGCCGGTCAACTGCTGTTTGTGCATGAGAAATCGGTTGGAAGCTTACCTCAAGTCAGGACGTTGTATGTGTCGCCACCGGCGCCAACCTTGTGTGAATGCTCTGAAAAGCTAATAAATTGCATATCACAGCATCTTCTTCCTGTCAGTTAAATTTCCCGTCTGTAGCACGTCATCTTCGTGGTGTAGCAATTTTAATGGCCATTAGTGTATATACTAAGCTAAGCAAGAAACATCTCCTTAGAATATAACTTTTCATCATTTCTAATTAAGGAAGGATCATTTAGTCGAACACCTTTGACAACTACTTTTGTAAAGTCCTTGGATGAGGAACGATTACATTTCCATATGTGAAAAACTTGTAAGCATGGGCTGTGGGGGAGGGAGGTTGGGTGTGGGACCATAGAATGGAGGGTGCAAAAAGATACAGTAGAATGAGGACTACATCTATAGTTTTCTTCGCTACTTCACAGCATCTTGCCTTGCTCTCTTAAAAAAATGGAAATGTTTCTGATTTCCTTCATCCACATAAGCACTCATCTGACTTAAAAAATCCTGTATAAGCACAGTACAGTATACAGCATGATCTAGACATGACACGTGTCTTCATCTGAAAGCATTGAACACTGGTCTGCCATTCACCTTCCACCACTATGAACCCGACAGATCGCATCGTACTGGAAGTAGAGATTCAAATTATTTAACAGTGACATGTCGTGCTCTACCACTAAATACTTCTTGCTTTTACATTTCTGTCAATAACTACTACAAGTACGAAGACTATGTCTTATTATGTATCATTATTACATCATAAATACACCTGTGACCTGGTTCCGCTATAGTTGCACTCTGATTTTAGTTATGTAACTATGGGAGACAAGTACCTAATACGTATTAATTCTCAATAAATTTCGATGATCTGATATTTTATATAAGAACAATTGTAAAGCAAATCCAAGCAACACACAAAGTATAATACAAATTTCTACATAAATGCATTATACACATTTCGTGAATTGAAAATAGTCCCGAGGAATTACTAAAAGCTAATTCCGACACAGATTCGTACCTTTCGCAAAGAAAAACAATATCATTTTTGGTTCATTTCCGTAATTTCCACGACACATGAATACTTCATCCGTGTGGCCATTATCAAGTGGAATACCGCAATATTGGAATTCAGCGCTTGTCAAAACCTAACAAAATATTTGACATGTTAATAAGTCGTCGTCACATGTGTATGCTGTGTATTCAACATTAATTTCATCTTTCATAATCCGCAACCAATCACTACTCGTCTACTGTGTATACGTTATGTTTATTGCTCTGTGATCGTGCTATATATTTGTACCCTTTCAATTACTACTTCAGCCGTGCATATTGAGTGCTCTTTGGGGAGACAAAACTATCCACTCATTTTATTAATACATACGTCTAGCACCTTGTTCACACGATCGTACCCCTGCTCCAGACAAGGTAGAAGTGGCATTCTTCATATGAGTTTCTGGTACTTGCTTAGCGTTGAAAATGATGAGACAAGTGGTGATGTGAATTTATGGATTCGGTGTTGGTTGACACAGCACCTCACTATAAGGTCACAAATATTCTTTTCGTAAGCGTATCGCCAAAGCATTGTTGGTTCTCCAGAATACATTTCCTGCTGAGGTTTTTTATATGAGTCGTAAGAGTGCTTCCATTGAGAACGAAGTCTTCCGCGATGGCACTAACATGTCAGACATACTGACATGGCAAGAAAAACAAGAATGTTTTACACAGTGCTTCCATTTTTTGGACTGACACTTCATTGGATGCTGGAGTCCCTGACCATAATCAACCAGTTGTACGCATTGAGTCGTTGATGACGATAATTTGTCGAAACTTGCTTGTAAAACGCACCACCAGCCTGAAACGATGTCGTCATAACCGGCTGGATGGTATTGGAGGTTCACATTTCCTACATATCCTTAACTACCAGTTAAAAGCGCATTACTGAGATAATTTCTCGCAACTGAAATGGGAACTATGCTTGTCCGATTATTTGTCTGAATACTTTCGAACCCAAATTCTTCGACGTGGGGCAGAATAACTTTCTGAGACTATCGAATTGATTGAAACCTTACCAGGGGAGCTTCTGATAGTCGCCATATTCACACAGTCAGCCTGAGGTGTTATATCATCAGGTACAAGTACCAGACCTGCACCCATGGAAGAATTGAACTCTTCGGTTTTCTTCCCATTGATGGAGAAAGGCATGGTAGAGAAATAGCTTGAAGGTGGTTCGACAAACACTCTGCCAGGTTCTTAACTGTGAATTGCAGACTAATGATGTAGATGTAGACCTCCTACGAGTTTCGACCGTGCGCTAACAGACAGAAGATGTGAGACGGTGGGACGGCTAGCTCAGTTCGGTGGATTACCATGAAAGATAAGGTTCCAGGTTCCAGCAAGGTTCTCGTACATAGAAAGATTGATTACAGCTTACTCTCCACACCAAAGTGAAAAAAATTATTAACGTATACTAACTCATTATCCGAATGTTCGCATGATATAAAAAAAGGGTTTCCTCGACAGCAACTATTTCAAGTCGCATTTGATAGATTAATGGAGATCAGAATATATATTTTTATCTTCATTGGCAGTTCACTCTTACATTTCCAACTTTCTCCATTTCATAGTGCTTTCCACTCGTTGCTCCATAGCCACAAATATCAAAAGCGTTCTTACGTGTTTGAAGTACTCCCTAAAGATAAGAAACCCCCTGTCATTAGGCAATTGTCTGACGTTGTATCCAATAAAACACACCAGCTTTCGTTGTTCACAATAAAAGAATTTCTCCGCAACACGAGAAGATTCAAAATTGCATCAGATTTCCAGTTCTCTTCCTTAAAGAGTTCAAGAAAAGAGAAGCTCAGACTGTTCTACTTTTTCCACACTGTTGGTGTATTTCGCTTCTATTCTAAACGCTCAATAATTACGGTGCAATGAGCTTTTCTAAAAATATAGATGTTTCATTAAGTACTTCATAATAAGGACGCTACATTGTAAAATCTAGAGAAAATTTAAATTAATGTTCGTTATATAAAAAACTGAGACGCGATGAATATCGTAATTATATTTCCAGTATAGATGAGCGTCCGTGGCCGCTATTGTATGCGTGCACACAGGAACGGAGAAAACCCATCGATCGTCTTTAGTCTTGAAGCTAATTAATCACCCCAAGAATGCTCTAGTTGTAGCCTAATGTTTCAAGCCTCCTCCAGCACCTCTCAAAGTGCTTCTACAACTTTCTTCCGCGCCTCTCATCCATTTATCACCCTGGCAGCTTCTTCTTTGCAGCCTTTGTTCGCCGTGATTGGAGAACTGCCAGAGAAGCAATTACAGTACACCAGCATCGTGAAAGATCTCACAACACGCGGCCGAATAGACAAAGTGGTTCTTCTAGAGTTAAATAACCGCAATAATGACAGACGTAAGACAATATGAGTACAACTGCGCTAAATTTTGTAAACGTAATCTACTCGAAAGTTTTCGTTTGGCATTACGTCTTGCTTTCCCGGAAGCCGTCCGTGAGAGATATACTATTTCCATAAAGCAGGAATAAGTCAAAAAAGAATATAGATCTATTCTCTAACTAATGACTGGAGCAGGTGTAGAAGTAGATGGAGCCCTCATGACACTATAGAAACGTGATGGACCTGGGGATGCCTGTCGCTCAAGCACGCTTCAATTAAAACAGTTCACGTACGCCATCTTACGCCTACTTGAAAGCAAGAAAACGCCATTTCATCATGAGCTTTCCTTGTGTAAAAAGAGTTTCAAGTCATTTGTTTACACTCATCTCTGCAAAGATAAAGCGGTGGCAAGTAATCCTTGTTTATTTCTGTTTAAATCGTTGCTGTAGCAGCCATATCAAATACAAGGAAGCCAACAAGCAACCAACAAAGTTGAATTTTCACCTCCTGCTTCAAATTATCACAGTCTTGTTCAGTTCACCATGAAAAACACTACCTCTGACTCTAAAATAGCCACCTGAACATTTGAGACCTGCCATCCTTCCACGCCCCTTTTTTAAGGTGGCATGTGCCATTCCGCACCACCACTGCCAAGAGAACTACAGCTTGCTGACTCGATGAATCGTTGGAACGATCATCGCTTTGATATGCTACTTATGCTAGTAGTGCACTAAGCTAGATATTAAGAAAAGGAGGGAAGATGAGGATTGAATATCCCGTCGATAATGAGTTCATTAAGGGCGAAATACAAGCTCAGAAAGGAATAAGGTAGATAAATCATGGGAATCATAAATCTACATATATTGATTTTATTTCCACTCTTAGTGTTTCTAGTGTCACAGACTGCCTTGTCATTTTAACATCCAATGTGCTCATCTTAATTAGTATTTTCCTTTAGTCTGCTAGGAGTACCGAAGCAGGACGCGGGTATTCACTGGAGTGACTGTGTTATGTCGGAAATATTTTACCCAGAAGTAACCTATCACGATATTCTTAGCAGAGAACTACATATATTAGTGTTTGGGGAAGTTAATGTGGTGGTTTCCCATTGTGCTCTGTGTGACAGTGCAGCAACTGTCTGAATCGTCCCGACTGCACCAGCAGGAAGCTTCACAGTTGTCTATCACTACTGGAGGAACTTCCGCCTTCTTCCAAAAAGAAGTTGCTCTGCGTAGGAGCACCAACTGAAAGAGCTGCTTCACCCTCCCGTGAGCCTTACTGATGACCGCCTGGTAGCATTCGCCTCACATTCTGTTGCTGTCTTCTCTATTTCTCTAGCAGGAGGCCAGAAATTCACTCATGAGAGTATCATTGTACTGACTCCGTTTAGCCTCGCTTCAAATTAAGGGAGACTCACGAACCGGCAACACTAAGCCACATCACTCCTCCATGTCGCAGAGGCCGCTGCCCGTAAAATCGACCGTGGCTATGAACCATCTGGAACCGTTAATTTAGCTGACACTGCTGGTTTCGATTAAATAAAGAAAAGAATTTCATAAAGGAAATAGCACCAAAATGGCTTTCCGCTAAGGACCACTGAGTCACTGTGAGTTTATTCAAATCTTCCAGTCTTCTGACTGCCAGTACAGTAAGCAAATGAATGAAACTGCGTACAATACATTCCTCCAACAGGACACCCCAGTTGTCAAGAGAACGTACACACAAAAGCAAGTCCTCCCCTGTACTACAGGGTTCATTGAAAATACTAGGGGCGTCCAATAAATAATGCAACACATTTATTATCTCGACCAATTTCGGCTGCAAGACTGCAACTTTGTTATGGAGATTGTGGAATATTCCCGTTTCAGTCCCTGCAATTTCACCAAGTCCTGATAAGTCACTGCTCTATAGGTAGCTTGTGATTAGCATCTGCAACGGAGGTGCGCTGAAAGGCGAGTTTCTTTTCGCGAGAAACCAGAGCATTGCACAATACTGTTAGGTATAATCGCACAACAGTGTCTGATTTCCCGCATGCCAGCCGGCCGCGTACAGCTGTGAGTCCTGCAATGTTGAAAAGAGCCGACACTCTTATTCGAGGTTAGAAATCACCGAGCAATTCAGCAAATTTGCACTCGCGGCTTCAAATTACAGTGATTGCAGAAAACGTTATCTTTCAAACTTCACAGGTGAGTTTCACAGAGAGAATAAACACAATATGCGCCATAACGTCCTTACTATTCCATTTGTCTTAATTCGAAGCATTGTTCCGGCTCCAACATCCAAACTACACACAACGAGAATATTTGAGAAGGCAAACTGCTGGTACCCTCTCTTTCCAAAACCCAGAAATCAGCGTCAGTGGATGTTATCGTGCATACAGCTCCAAATACACACGATGTCAACAGACCGCTCCATCCGTCCGTACCTGCTGTCGCCTCGTACGCCACTTCCTACCAACAACAACCACCTACCGCGACACGGGTCCCGTCTTTTCTTCACTCGCAAACAACGATGAACCGAGCGAATCAGTTCAGCACTCCCGCCTCCTACCGGGACTCCAGTCAGAGTATCCAAGGATAGCACAACGCCACCACGGCTCAAAAGATGGCAGCATACCAGATGTACTGTCATTGCACGGTCCAGTGGATCGTACCGGTCATTACAAGGAACTACCAGCAGGGCCAGCGGGAAAACTGCACTCACTTTTCCACGATGATTCATGGTGACAGGAAGAGCTCACTTCCGCGTATTTGTAATTTGTACACGATCGTTTAAATACCGTCTAAGAATAGATTAAGGTACTTTTCAAATAATCTGCGACTTGGAATGTAACACTTTATTATAAAGCTGTTATACTGTCTTTGTTCTCACAGTCACAAAGCGTCCACTGTATCTCAAGATATATGGTTTCTGTCGCTGCTCGATCGACTTCATAAAAAACGTGTGTAATGAGTCGATATCGTTGTATGACGCGTTCATTTACTGCCGGTTCGCTTCGAGACTCCCAAGCCGAAGCGTTTACATTAGTGGCTCTGAGCACTATGGGACTTAACAACTGAGGTCATCAGTCCCCTAGAACCAAGCTACTTAAACCTAACTAACCTAAGGACATCACACACACTCCCATGCCCGAGGCAGGATTCGAACCTGCGGCCGTAGCGCTCGCGTGGTTCCAGACAGAAGCGTCTAGAACCGCTCAGCCACACCGGCCGGCGTTTACATTAGTGACCCCGTGAGTTATCTCCACTGCTGTGTGGTTAGTTCTTCCATCAAAAAGAAATAAAAGGAATATAAAAAACTCTTGTAAGTGTAAAATTTAGTAGCACATCAAAGTGCGGCGAAACAGGAATTTCAGATCCATTAGATTAGTAATATTTATGACAAATGCAGTTTTCAGAAAAATGTTTACGGGCAGTCTATAATAAAGCTGCGAACATCAATTTCGTCCTTTGTAAAACAAAACAGCTCAATGAAAATAATTTTTTGGTATCTGTTAAACGAAAAATATATTAAAACGTGTTGGAAGTGTAGGCTGCCGCGGCCATTGTCACAGTCAATATAGCTCTTCTGGGTATGTGACAACACAGTCAGTGTGTAAATTCTCCGACGTTTCAGCCACTGTTATAAATGGCCATCCTCAGGGTGTTCTTGCTAACTGCACCCTGAGGCAGGCCATTTGCAATTTTGGTCGAAACGTCTGAGAACTTAACACAATGACAATGTGGTCACATACGCAGAAGAATTCGAGTGCCAATACTTGTTTAGTTTGTCAGAAAATAACTCCCATTTAACTAAAAACCATAATTAAAGTAAAATAATCTTGGTGATATTCTTCTCGTTTTCAAAGACCAATCATCAAGTTGATACAGTATTTCGACCGTCCAACTGCCCGTAATCTTCAGCAGAGTCACTGTTGTTGCTGAGTCTCATCGAGATATCAAAAGTTTTTTCTCCGGAAAACACCATGAATTCACCAAAAATCCTCATTCACATCTAACGTTTGAAAACAGTACAATAGGTTCTGTTATTAAGGAAAAAAAAATACTTCATAAATTATTGTAGTTCGTTGTAAGAAGGCAGTCATCAGAACTCTAACGGCTTGGGAAATTAGTGTTAGCACGGCTTTTGTGGTAAAGAAGTAAGAGAGCATTGGCTTGTTTCATTGACTCCGTATATTGGCACAGAAAAATGCAAGTGTTAAGACATAAGAGGCTTTTTGAATTCTCAAGGCAAGAGAGAACACAGTTTCGTCTGGTCCGCATAATACGAGAGGTTTTCAATAAGTAAAGCAACACTTTTTTTCTGAAAGCAAGTTGGTTTTGTTCAGGATTCCAATACACCGTTATTATTACGCACACTTTTCGCTACAAATCCCTATTTTTAAGATTATCTACAAAATCACTCCATACGATCTCTAACATATTAACGGTTCTGTTATTATGGATCTGAAGATGGCCATTGAACTAGCTGAAACTGATTATCTATGTAGCAAAACTTGCTATCTAGGAAATGAAGTGTTCTATAGCCATACGACTTTTAGCTTCTCAGATATAGAAGACCACTTTTGCTCCACTGACGATGTCAGGTCGGACCACTTTTGCTCCACTGACGATGTCAGGTCGACCGGCACGCGGGTGATGGGATAGGTTTGCGCGATCTTGTTGTGATAATGACTGACGCCTCGGCAACGACTCACCGTGCTTTTTCACTGCTAGGTCTCCGTAGACATTCTGCGAGTGCCTGTGAATATGTGCGATGGTCTGGTTTTCCGCCAAAAGGAACTCAGTGGTAGCTGTACGCTTGGAACGGACCTCCGTTACAGACCCCATTTTGGGGGCAAGGTACAGCGCTCTCACCAACAGAACATTATGAAACTATAGGGGATGAAGCGGGAATATTCCACCACGTTCCACAACAATTTCCGCATTTTTTAAATAGAACCTGGCCGAGAGTAAACGTATTGCACTATTTACAGAACACCATTCGAATAAGGTAGTTCCCACTTTAAACGCTCAGAGGAAGCAAAACTATTTCTCCGAGTGCCCGCAACAGTGTCTTCAAATCAAGCACACACAAGTACGCACAATTAAAGTACACCACTTCACGTTCAGAACAGAACACAACAACGACTCACGACCAGTCCTCACAGCTTCAACTCTGCCAGTACCTCTTCTCCTACCTTCCAAACTCCACAGAAGCTCTTCTGTGAACCTTGCAGAACTAGCACTTCTGGAAGAAAGGATATTGCGGAGACATGGCTTAGACACAGCCTGGGGGGATATTGCCAGAATGGACTTCCACTCTGCAGCGGAGTGTGCGCTGATATGAAACTTACATGAAGCTGCGAGGATGGATCGTGAGTTGTGCTTGGATAGCTCATCTGGTGGAGCAATGCCTGCAAAAGGCAAAGATCCCGAGTTCGAGTCTCGGTCCGGCACACAGTTTTAATCTGCCAAGAAATTTCATATCAGCGCACACTCTTCTGCAGAGCGAAATCTCATTCCGAGAACACAGCAACATACATATTAAAAACAACACTGCGGTTACTCTGCAAGATTTTTTAGCTGCCAAGGATTAAGTGACCGTTTTGGATGATCAGATCCATGTCGAGGTAAAATGTTTGTTCTCTAATGATGATGATGTGTTCCAGCACGACATAGCTGCTCTTCACGCAGCTCGCGTCTTGAAGGACTGGCTTTGTAAGCCCGAGGGTAAACTGTCATAAGTCCCCTGGCCACAAAACTTATCAGATCTTTGGCTACTCTAGAGAGAAGGGTGTATGATACCCGTCCAACTCCACCATCGTTACCTGAACGTGTCACGATTTGCAGGAAGAAATGTAAGGTACCCCTGAAAATCATACAGAATCTGTATTTATCCATTCCGAGACGACTGGAAGCTGTTTTGAACGCCATTGGTTTTTCTGCATCGTATAGGGCTTTTCCCACCTATTACGTGGATACCTTTCACTTCTTATGAGTAGCTTTTATTTTCAGCATTCTACCACAGTACAACATCTCAAACGTTTCGATTCTCTTCTTTTAAAGTTTTCCTATAATCTATGTGTCACTTTCATAGAACAAAGTGCTTCAGTCGCTTATTATGGGAACTTTCTTCTTCGAATGGAGGGTAATGTTTCATACTAATCGACGTTTTTGTTTTTGCTCAGGAATTTCTTCTTTGCCTGCCCCAGACTGCGTTTTATATCCACCATGCTTCGACTATCACGTGTTATTTTGCCTCGAATGTCTCTTTCCTGATTCATTTCATTCATGTTTAATTCATCGCCAGTCTCACTCCTGTTACTTTTCATCATTTCCGTCTTTCTCCGGTTTACTTTCATTGCAATGCTCATTCCCACCAACGGGTTCTATAATTCCTTGTCAGATTCACTAAGTTAGCGAATCTTTTCTTTGTTTTCTTTTCTTTTTCAGATTGAAATTTGGTCCTTCTCCTTTCTTGTGTTTCCGTAATTGCTTCTTTGATGTGTAGGCTGTTTTACACTACGTATCATAGTAAGCCAATAACAGTAGCCTAATAGTCTTTGTAAATGTTCAGGTTCTCTTCAGCTTGCTCAGATAGTAGAATAGGAGAACTTCAGTGCTTTGATGTTAGGTACGAGATTTGCTGGAGGGATGAAACTCTCTACTTAGTTACTTAAGAGAATGCAAGTCCCTGGAAGTCGTAGCTGCGTGGAATGCTGCCCTCAGCCATCTTCCCCCCCCCCCCCCCCCCCCACCACCCCACGCATCAAGGAGAGGTCGTGCTCGGTTGCGCCGTCTTCATCAGAGCGCACAGCGGCACCAGGCGCTGTTATCTCGGCAGCCGCGCTCGCACTCGTGGTCGCTGCAGGCTGCGCTCCCAGAAGCAGACCCGTAGCTCCGATGCTCCTCTCTCCCCCCTCCCTCCCTCCCTCACCCAATGCCCGCCGCCTCAGCCCTCCCCCCCACACACCAGCCATCCACTATTTCCTGTCGGCCGGCCTCGGCCCTCATCCCGCGTCGCCGGAGAGAGCAACTTCATCAGGATTTTCTTCGACAAATATTGACTCCTAAAAGTGCCTGTGTGCTCCCTGCGACGCATCTTGGCTTTGCACGCCGAGGGCCAATTTCCTGAAACAAACAAATCTGAATAAGGGCGACGTGGCGCGTGCCTCCTCGCGCATCCGCGTTCCTCTTCCCAAAATATTATCCCAGTATTTTTGTTTCTCTTTCCGTGCGCACGGCGATCCGTTTATGTCGCGGAACTAGAATACATTTTCTGCGGATATACGAGCGTTGATCGACGATATACACCGAAAAGTGATCGCTATGTCAATTATTCTCGTGAACGGAATTGTAATATCCTGAATTTGGAAAGTTTCGTGCGACTGCAACGGGGTTCTGTGTAACAGCAGTGTTACGGGAGGACGAGTTCTGAAAATTGGAAGTTAATGCGATAATGTCACGAAATCTCAAACTGTCATAGCATATACACGATACCACAAAATTTTCAATTTTCATGGTTCGATTTTCATGTTCTCCAGTCTACTACTCGTGAAGATAATATATTAGCTTTTCTATCACTCTAATCTACTAGACACAATTTTCATACGTTTACACTAGCCTTCCCGTTAGATCCGAATACTTTAGGTAGAGAAACCATTATTCACTGTACATGCGGGCAGCTACCAGAAGTGTATAGGAGCTCTGGGGGCACACAGTGCTTTCTTGCTCCTTTATTCACTAACCATACATCAAATAAAACGAATGACAGTCACTTTGTTTTTATTAAACCACCACATGTTTCGAGGATTTACGTATTCTTCCTCACATTGATACATTACTTGGTGTTTGTACTTTTGCTCACTGTAGGCTCTCGTCTGATTTAGGTATTATTTTTCTATAACACTGTATACTGAAGTATTACATGGACAGATTCACGTAATTTAGTGCAAAATTGCCGTCGTAAAAGCGACGGAAAGCACAAAAATGAGCACTTATCTATTTATTAGTATTTGTTTACTGTAAAAGACTTCAAATATAGATAACTTGAGTAAATTAATTTTGCGAAATGTAATTATTATTTCACAAATAATATTTCAAAGGTATAGCAACGGTCAGCCTATGGCTGAAGTCGATCGATTAGCACTTATGTATTTATTAGTATTTATTTACTGTAAAAGACTTCAAATCTAGATAACTTGAGTAAATTAATTTTGCGAAATGTAATTATTATTTCATAAATAATATTTCAAAGATATAGCACCGGTCAGCCTATGGCTGATGTCGATCGATTGTAATAATTTTTTTTTCGATTTGGAAAGTAAATGAAGAGCGTTCATGCTCGGATGTCTCTCTCTCATTCTTGTCTTTTAGCCTCTATACTGATAGGACTCACTATATCCGCGTTCCTTCCGTATTATCAATTAATCTTTCTTTTGACTAGACGAATGAGATTTAAGTATTAGCTGTAGGACCATTTGCAATTAAATTAATTTAAATTATTTAAGTCTCATGTGCTCTCATTTTAATAGAAATATGATAAATAAAATTTTTAATGGCTGATTATTACAGCCAATGACCATTACGAGCTCAATGGATAGTGGTGTGGAGCCGCAATGGTCGTATGAAATTTGTATTCTGCCACTTCTTCATATGTAACTTGCTACAGTGTCCATGAGATTAATTGTCGGTCATCATGAAGCGTTTTGCAAACTTGAACGCAAGCGCGGAACCTTAAATGATCTGGCCAGAGTCTCCAATCTATGACTACATTTCGCCTGTAATTTGAAACAAGTACCCGATTCATACGATTATAGCTGGTGGTGACTTTAATTTACCCTCGATATGTTGACGAAAGTACATGTTTAATTCCGGAGGTACGCATAAAACATCATCCGAAATTGTGCTAAGCGCATTATCTGAAAATTATTTCGAGCAGTTAGTTCATGAGCCCACGCGAATAGTAAATGGTTGTGAAAACACAATTGACCTCTCAGCAACAAGTAATCCTGAGTTAATAGCGAGCATCAAAACCGATACAGGGGTTAGTTAACACAGGGTTGTTGTAGCAAGACTGAATATTGTAACCCCCAAATACTCCTAAAATAAAGGAAAATTATACCTTTTCAAGAAAGCAGATAAAAATTCACTTGACGCCTTCCTGAGACACAATCTCCACGCCTTCCAAATTAATAATATAAGTGTAGACCAGCTGTGGCTTGAATTATGAGAAACAGTATCGGCAGCAATTGAGATTTATACCAAATAAACTAACGAACGAAGCAGCTGACCCTCCTTGGTACACAAAACTGGTCACAACACTGTTGCAGAAACAACGAAACAAACATGCCAAATTTGAACAGACGCAAAATCCCCAAGATTGGCGATATTTTACAGAAGCTCGAAATTTAGCGCGGACGTCAATGCGACGTGCTTACAATAGTTTCCACAACGAAACTTTGTCTCGAAACCTGGTAGAAAAACCAAAAAGATTCTAGTCGTATGTGAAGTATGCTAGCAGCAAGACACAATCAATGCCTTCTCTGCGCGATAGCAATGGAGATACTATCGAAGACAGAACTGCCAAAGCAGAGTTACTAAACACAGCCTTCCGAAGTGCCTTCACAAAAGAAGACGAAGTAAATATTCAGCGTACTCCTTCGGATTACGCTGAAGCATTAGCTCCATACTTAACACTCATATACAACAGTTCGCTCGACTAAAGAACCGTACCCAAAGACTGAAAAATTGCACAGGTCCCACCAATATTCAAGAAAGGTAATAGGATTAAGCCACTAAATTACAGGCCCATCTCGTTAACGTCGATATGCAGCAGGATTTTGGAACATGTATTGTGTTCAAACATTATGTTACCACGAAGAAAACGGTCTATTGACACACAGTCAACATGGATTTAGAAAACATCGCTCCTGTGAAACACAACTAGCTCTTCATCGCATGAAGTGTTGAGTGGTACTGACAGGGATTTCAGATTGGTTCCGTATTTCTGGATTTCCGGAAGGCTTTTGACGCTGTACCACACAAGCGGCTTCTATTGAAATTGCTTGCTTATGGAATATCGTCTCAGTTATGTGTCTGGATTCGTGATTTCTTTTCAGAGAGGTCACAATTCGTAGTAATTGACGGAAAGTCATCGAGTAAAACAGAAGTGATTTCTGGCCTTCCCCAAAGTAGTGTTATACGCCCTTTGCTGTTCCTTATCTATATAAACGATTTAGGAGACAATTTGATCAGCCGTCTTAGGTTGTTTGGAGATGGCGCTGTCGTTTATTGACTAATAAAGTCATCAGGAGATCAAAAGAAATTGCAAAACGATTTATAAAAGATATCTGAATGTTGAGAAAATTGGCAGTTGACCCTAATAACGAAAAGTGTGAGGTCATCCACATGAGTGCTGAAAGGAATCCGTTAAACTTCGGTTAGACGATAAATCAGTCAAATCTAATGGCCGTAAATTCAACTAAATGCCTAGGAATTACGATTACGAACAACTTTAATTGGAAGGAACACAGAAAATGTTGTGGGGAAGGCTAACCAAAGACTGCGTTTTATTGGCAGGACACCTAGAAAATGTAACAGATCTACTAAGTAGGCAGCCTAAACTAGGTTGTCCGTCCTCTTTTAGAACACTGCTGCGCGGTGTGGGATCCTCACCAGATAGGACTGACGGGGTGCATCGAAAAAGTTCAAAGAAGGGCAGCACGTTTTGTATTATCGCGAAATATGGGTGAGAGTGTCATTGAAATGATACAGGATTTGGGCTGGACATCATTAAGAGGAAGGCGTTTTTCGTTGCGATGGAATATTCTCACGAAATTCCAATCACCAACTCTATCCTCCGAATGCGAAAATATTTTGTTGACACCGACCTACGTAGGGAGGAACGATCATCACGATAAAATAAGGGAAATCAGAGCTCGTACGGAAAGATAAAGGTGTTCGTTCTTTCCGCGAGCTATACGAGATATGTGAAGGTGGTTCGATGAACCCTCTGCCAGGCACTCGAATGTGATTTGCAGAGTATCCATGTAGATGTAGGTATACATGTAGAACAGATACCAACCCCGCAAAACTGATGGTGGTATTTCGAAATTTTATAGCATTTTTCTAGAAGACAATTTGGCCACTAACGAAGAGGCATCCACCATAAACCATGTCCATCTGCCTGAGTTAATTTTAACATCTTTCTTTCCAGTGATTAATTTCAAAGTATATTTAAAGTCACATTGTGATACATTTTAGTGACCTCGCCTAAGGACTCGCGTCAGTATGTCTACTGATAACCTGAATGTTGCACTGAATCTGACAGTATACAGAGAAACCTGATTGTTTGCAAGTTGTTCCTGGTACTGAAAAGCCAGTCGTAAGGAAGGATACGCAGTATTAAATTGAGTAAGGGAAATTCACGCCCAGGATATTACTGTAAAGATTCTCCCACAGTGTCAGCCATCGCTTCTTCATTCTGTAATGACGTGCTCATAATGATTTCTGAGGAAGTGATTCTGTTGAGAGGTCTATTTTTTTGTATTACTCGACACAATTATTCTAAGAAGCAATAGGGATGAAGACTCATATTCTACAACTTTGATGGTGTAACGTTGGTGCATCACAACAAGAAAAATAGTCGAAATAAACAGGTTCATGGCCAACGCGGTAACAGATTCTGAAACAACATCAATAAACGATAAAAGCTGAATACGGATAAACTACTAGAGGATAGAAAGAGGCTGCTTTCAAACAGAACTTAGATGGTGACTAAATGAAAGACGGAAGCAAGAAAATGACCAAAGAAAAATATCAATGACAACATGTTAGTGAAAATGAGGAAACTCTGGTATATACGATGCAATATTATGCCCAACGGCGGAAGTAAGGAAGAGCAAAAGCGCATATGAAAGAACATTACGTCAGTTAAAGATAAAAAAATTTGTCAATAACTGGATAACTGTGAAAGCAGTTTCCGAAATTGACGTTTAATGTGAAAGACTGCATGGATTCTCTGCGCAGACATTAGGAAGATTTTCAAGCGACTGAAGTGAAGACGGAAAATAGATTACTAAAGTAAAGGATATTTAGATTTAAATAGACTCCAGGTTCATACTAAGTTTTTTGGTCGTTAATTACGTAACTTTCCTCCAACATGTTAGAGAACATCAACCACGAATACATAGCAGAAGATGCGTTGGTTACTGATTGTCGCATGTAGTGTTGCTCTGAACGACATACAATGAATGGGCGAAACCTTAAATCAGTTCATGGTTAGCTCCTCAGGAATGGGACCATAAGATCCACCGAGCTGAACGCCATTGTCGACGGATGGATCACTGTCAGCACTGATGTATGTCCTGTCTCAGTAAGACGATTAGAAGACGCAGCACTCTCTTTCATGATCAGATAATTCACATTAATTTCTCTCCTGCCTTTTATAAGAACACTTAATGAGCATTTTCTTGCACAACCATGTTTCATAACGGCTTCATAGATGTCGAGGGTACACGTGCAAACATATGTATGCGAACTACTTTGGAGATGAATGTTATTATGTACACACACCGGGGAGATACATCTGTAGGGATCTCTTTGAAGAAAATGAGCTGATCGGACAAAACATTAGTCACCTGCTGTGGAAAGTATGCAGGTTGCTCTGCAGCTCAATAGAGAGCAACGGGAATTCCACTGTTAAATGCAGAAGAGAGAGCGGATAGGTGGAATCAGTACATTGAAGGCCTCAATGAGGGGGAATAGATGTCTCATATGGTAGAAGAAGAAACACGAGTCGATTTCGAAGACATAGGGGATGCAGTATTGGAATCCAAATTTAAGCGAGCTTTGTGGGACTTAAGATCAAATAAGGCTGAAGGGATCGATAACATTTCATCAGAATTTCTAAAATCATTGGGGTAAGTGGCAACAAAATGACTTTTCACGGGTTGGGGGATTGTTTTGGAAGAGGAGACCAGCAGCGAGGTCATCGGTCAAATCGGGTTAGGGAAGGACGGGGAAGGAAGTCGGCCGTGCCCTTTCAAAAGAACCATCCCGGCATTTGCCTGGAGCGATTTAGGGAAATCACGGAAAACCTAAATCAGGATGGCAAGACGAGGGAATGAACCGTCGTCCTCCCGAATGCGAGTCCAGTGTGACTTTTCACGCTGTTGTGTAGAATGTATGAGTCTGGCGGCATACGGTCTGACTTTCGGAGAAATATCATCCACATAATTCCGTAGACTGCAACAGCTGATAACTGTGAGAATCATCGCACAATCAACTTAAAAGCTCATGTATCCAAATTGTTGACAAGAACAATAGACACATCAAAAAAAGTTTTGCGTGACCCCAGTTTCCAGAACTCCCGAAGATAGACGTTGACTGTGGATATTGTGTCACAGACACAGTCCCTTTGACTGCTGAGAGATGTCACTAAACCCGTTCAAAGATGTAATCAACCTTGCATGGGCAGTGCCTGTTAGACGGAAGGGGTCCGACAGCCGATCAGTTCCAGTCATTCCACCACGAAGGAGGTACACTGCTCATGCTATCTGTAGTTCAACCATGTCTAGACGGTCAATACCGCAGTTCGATCGCTTCCACATTGTTCCTTTGTGCCAGGAAGGGCTCTCAACAAGGGAAGTGGCCAGGCGTCTCGGAGTGAAGCAAAGCGATGTGGTTCTGTCATGGAGCAGGTACAGAGAACAGGAACTGTCGATGACATGCCTCGCTCAGGCCGCCCAAGGGCTACTACTGCAGTGGGTGACCGCTACCTACGGATTACGGCCCGGAGGAACACTGACAGCAACGTTACCATGTTGAATTAAGCCTGCCCAGTTAGCCCTGCGATCTAACACACGGCTTTCCAGATTGGGAAGGACCTCCTGGTCCCGGGCACGAATCCGCCCGGCGTACCTCTGTCGAGGCCCGGTGAGCCTTCCAGTCTGTGGATTGTTTTTAGGCGGTTTTCCATCTGCCTCGGGGAATGCGGGCTGGTTCCCGTTATTCCGCCTCAACTACACTATGTCGGCGATTGCTGCGCAAACAAATCCTCCATGTACGCGTACACCACCATTATTCTACCAAGCAAGCATAGGGGATACACTCGTCTAGCTTAGACTGCGTGATGCGCAACTTCACTCTCAACGTCCAAGGTCCATCTTTGCAACGACGACACGATGCAGCGCGGTACAGATGGCCCCAGCAACATGCCGAATGGACCCTTCAAGATTGACATCACGTTCTCTTCATCGATGAATGAAATATATGTCTTCAACCAGACAATCGTGGGAGACGTGTTTGGAGGTTTCCCGTTCAGACTCTTCGCCTTAGACGCACTGTCCAGCGAGTGCAGCAAGGTGGAGGTTTCCTGCTGTCTTAGGGTGGCATTATGTGGGGTACGACGTACCCGCTGGTGGTCATGGAAGGCGCCGTAATAGCTGTACCATACGTGAATGCATTCCTCCGATCGATAGTGTAACCATATCGGCAGCATATTCACGAGGCAGTCGTCTTCGTGGACGACAATTCGAGCCCCCATCGTGCACATTTTGTGAATGAATTTCTTCTGGATAACAAAATTCTCGACTTCAGTGGCCAGGATGTTCTCCATACATGAAGTCTATCTAACATGCCTGGGATAGATTGTGAAGTGCTGTTTACGGACGACGTGACCACCAACCACTCTGAGGGATCTACGCCGAATCGCCGTTGAGGACTGGGACAATCTGGACCAACAGTACCTTGATGAACTTGTGGAT
This sequence comes from Schistocerca serialis cubense, assembly GCF_023864345.2. Taxonomy (NCBI): domain Eukaryota; kingdom Metazoa; phylum Arthropoda; class Insecta; order Orthoptera; family Acrididae; genus Schistocerca; species Schistocerca serialis. Next base: position 344,609,205 of record NC_064638.1, on the reverse strand, counting down.
AGTATGCCACGGCCAATACAGGCATGCATTAATGCAAAACGTCGTGCTACTGGGTATCAGAGGTACCGATGTGTACAGCAATCTCGGCCACCATCTCTGAAAGTCTCACTGTATGGTGGTATAACATGCAATGTGAGGTTTTCATGAGCAATATATAGGGCGGAAATGATGTTTATGTTGATCTCTATTCCAATTTTCTGTAGAGGCTCAGTATTCTCGGAACCGAGGTGTTGCAAAATGTTCTTTGATGCGTGTATAATCAAGAAGAGAAAGGAAAATTGAGAATGTGTTACAAGACGATCAATTTGGCCTTAGGAAAGGTTGAGGCAGCAGAAAGGCAATTCTCATTTTGCGCTTGATAACGGAAGCAAGAATAAGGAAATTCAAGACACGTTTATAGGATCTGTCAGCCTGGAAAAAGCGTTCGACAACATAAAATTGTGAAGGATGTTGTAAATCATGAGAAAAATGTGGGTAAACTTTACTGAGAGACGATGTACAAGAAACAAGAGGGAATAATATGCGTGAACGACCAAGAACGAATTGCTCCCATTAAAAAGGGTGTAAGGTAGGGTAGCAGTCCTTCGCTCCTACTGTTCAATGTATAAATCGAAGAATCGATGATGAAAATAAAAGAAAGGTTCAAGAATGGGATTAAAATTCAAGGTGAAAGCATATTAATGATAAGATTCGCTGATGACATTGCTATTCTCAGTGAAAATGAAGAAGAATTGCATGATCTGCAGAATGAAAAGAACAGTGTAATGAGTACAGAATATGGATTGAAAGTAAATCGAAGGAAGATGAAAGTAATGAGAACTAGCAGAAATGAGAACAGCGAGAAAATTAACATAAAGATTGATGGTCACGAAGTCGAAGAAGTTATCGGTTTCTGCTACCTAGGCAGCAAAATAATCAATGACGGACGGAGTAAGGACGACATCAAAAACAAACTAGACCTGGCAAAAAGGGTATTCCTGGCGAAGATAAATCTACTATTATTTCATATAAGTCTTACTTTGAGGAAGAAATTTCTGAAAACGCACGTTTACAGCATAGTATTTTATGGTAGTGAAACGTGAACTATGCGAAAAGTGGAACTGAAAAGAATCGAAGGATTTGAGATGTGGTGCCTCAGACGAATGTTGAGAATTAGGTGGACTGCTAAGGTAAGAAATGGGGAGGTTCTGCACAGAATCGGAGAGGAGAGAAAAGGAATATGTGGAACAGACCGTCAAGGAGAACATGCAGGATGGTAGGACATCTGTTGAGAAATTGGGGAATAACTTTATATATGGGGCAGTAGAGGAATACAGAGATTGGAATGCATCCAGTAAATAATTGAGGATGTAAGTTGCAAGTGCTAATCTGAGATGAAGGGGTTGATGATATGTTGGTTTGTGGGGCATTTAACATCTTGGTCATCAGCGCCCGTACCTGTTCCTAATCTTTCCATTTCCCATCTCACCACTTCCAGAAAGATAATTAGATAATGATTAGATGGTATGAAAAACACAAACACCCAGTCCCCATTCGCAGAAGATCCCCGACACGGCCGTGAATCGAACCTGCGACCCAGTGATCCAGAGGCAGCAACGCTAGCCACTAGACCACGAGCTGCAATCGAGATGAAGAGGTTGCCACAGGAGAGGAATTAATGGCGGCCGCATCAAACCAGTCGGACGACAACTTCAGAATATAAAGATAAAGATTTATGGACTTGTACCAGGGGTTCATCAGTCCCACCAACGATGACGTAAATCGTGGTATCAAAACGCTGCGAAACTGCGAGTCGCTTGTATATACTCGTCTCAGCAAGATGGGTCGACAAGGAGACGTAACAGTATGACGGAAAGTAGCAGTCGCATTTCGATGTGACGTGCCACGATGAAACCGTAAATGAAACTGCCCCACTTAATTTTTTATCAACGTAAGACTGTCCAACGTATCTACGAGGCGTGCTGTACCACCATACATCTGTAATACACTATCTGAACAGTAGACGTATAAATATCAAAACCGCTAGGTGTCGAGGTGTCATGCCGTATCGACTGCGGTCTGTTTCAAATCGGACAGAAATTGTAACTGTCGGTCAATACAGGTCCTTTTCAGTCAGTTTCATGGCGAACATTTGCAAATGGAACTACTTCTACATCAAAAGAAGCCATTTTTCACAACGACACATAAAGCTGCACTTGTTCAGTTGGCCAAGAAACGCAAAGACCGAATGGTGTTTGAATGGAGTCGGTTTAGTGCGGTTTGACTAGCTGCAAATGTGGTGCCAAATGCGCCGACGGTCTTACGAGGCGGTGTTGAGGGCGTAGTTGAACATATTGCCTAAGAACAGTGGTCGTAAATACATCCTATGTGATGGGTAAGAGAGACGAGATTCAATCTTTGTCAATTTACACTCATTTTCAAATTCGGCAGGAATTGCTGCTGCCAGTGAATGCACGTACATACTAAACAAGTTCCGAGCGAAAATTGGACATTGGTAATTGGGTATCTTAAAAAAGCCAATTGCGCACAACTGCACATAAAGCTTCAAATCTTCAATTGGAGCTGATCATATGGCATTGTTGAGCGGGAGGCCACATTCGATGGAGTTCGGCCTCCGTATTTCAAGTCCTTTTTAGTTCCCGCCACTTCAGCGACTTGCAAGTAATAATGATGATGATGAAAATGACGATGAAGGACACACAACACCCAGTCCCCTGCCGGGAATCGAATACGGGGCCTCCTGTGTGGTAGAAGAAGTCTCGGAGAAAGAGATAGCCACTGCCTATATACCGTATACTGGCTCGCTATCGGGGAAAATAGGACGAATATTGAGGAAACACAGAGTAGGACTTGTCTTTTCCAAACACAGTAAAACACGAGCATTATTCAGAAGTGTCAAAGTCGATCGCGGCTTGCGGAATGGTGGCATATACCAGATTCCGTCTCAGTGTGGGAAGGCTTATATTGGACCGACAGTGCGCACCATCGAAGATCGTTGCCGAGAACATCAGAGGCACACTCAACTTAGGCACCCCAATAAGTCTGCGGTCACAGAGCACTGTTTGTTCGACAATCACGAAATGGACTACCAATATACCTGGGTCTTGGCAGAATCTAAATACTGGGACAGCGTCGTTAGAGACGCTGTCGAAATTCATACCAGGGACGGACTCATCAACCGAGATTGCGGCTATAACCTCAGCAAGGCATGGGAACCAGCATTGAGTCTAATTAAAAAGACGCTGAGCAAAGGAAACGAACGGGCGACCAGGACAGACGAGGCAGTTACACTGACGCCATCAAAGACGCCGACGCCAGCGTCTCAGCAACTGCCGACGCGCGACCGCGTGCGGGGACCGCGGAGAGAGCGTCTCCCTGGGGAGGGGGGTGGGGGGGGGGGGAATTTAAGACGGCCGCCCACCTTCAGGAGCTCAGGTGTCACACACCCGCCTGATCCACTCCTACATGGCGGGATGTACCTTCCACGTGAAGATACAAGACGGGACCTGAACAGCACGGGAAATAGCCGCCGGAGTCCCACAGGGCTCGGTATTGGGGCCCCTCTTGTGTACCCTGTTCACGGCAGACATGCCGCGAACGCGACGGGTGCAGACGGGGCTGTATGCCGATGATACAGCCCTGTACACCAAGAGCATCAACCCACATCTGATGCGAGGACGATTACAAATAGCCTGCAACGAGCTGGGAGCTTGGGCCACAAAGTGGCGGCTCAAGTTCAATGCGGCGAAGAGCCAGGCTGTAATCTTCACGAAGAAGCGTATACCTGAAGCTCTGCCAGGAATCCGTATCATGTGAGGCCCCATCCCATGGACGAATACCGGCCGCTACTTGGGCGTCACACTGAATCGGCTCCTTACGTGGAAGACACAAATCGCCGAAATACTGGGTAAGGAGCGCGGCAGAATGCGCCTCATGTACCCCTTCCTCAATCCCACGACCACACTCCACCCTGCGGAAAGACACTGTATCTGGCACTTATTAGGCCCGTGCTCGAATAAGCCGCCGTGGTGTCGGGGAACGCCGCCGAGACGCACATCAGCAGTCTCGAGAAGATCCAAAAGGTGCACGAGACTGGCACTACATCTTCCGCGTGGTTTCAGCATGGCCGAACTACATCGGCTAACGGGAGTACCGATGCTGAAGGACCGCTTCAAGCAGTCGGCGCGGCACTTCTATGCCGACACGAGAAGAGCCACGAATCCTCTAATCAGGAATAAAGGAAACCAGATTCACTGGCAAGAGACAACAAGATGGCCGGACTTGCTACAAGAGTAGCAACGCTGCTCAGGCAGCAAGAGGAAGGAAAATGAAGAGTGCCAAACTCAGAAGAAACAAACCAACACGCGATGGACCGAAAATCAAACCACAGGAAGAAGAAGGAAAAGCAGCCAGACTCGCAAACGCTTCAACCAAAGGAAGCTGCAGCTTCGAGATGACGCAAAGCAAGCAAACATGGAGCTCAGTTGGTCAGCGCACCTGACAATGACGACATGTCAGATCGCCGAAATATTGTGCCCGTTGCACACTATGGACCGGTAGTACACCCGTGGACTGTTTGACCAAGAAATACGCTGGGAGAAACTGAAGAATCATAAAATTTAGTTGCCTCAACGCAGCTCGACTCAAATTTCACTATGGTGCTGGAACGTGAACTTTTACTATTACGTCTAGTAATGTTCACTCTTAATTTTACAACTTACCTAATCATTTGAACGATTGATAGTAAGCTTAACTATTCATGGTCTTCAATGTCATATTGTTTAGCTAAAGCTGTTTGTGGAAATCTCTGGTAGCGTCATCGAGAAGTTAGATGACCCATGGATTTTCAAGCATGAAGAATAAAATGGGACGTCCGAGCGACGGCAGATTTGTTTAATTAACCTCTTTATTCTGGACATCGGACGTAGTGTATCAGGAACAGCTTGGTGGAAGTGACCGGTCGACTCTCATGGAAAACAGTAGACGTCCGGCATTGCTGACTGTGCAAAGAGAGAGGCCAAGCACACCGTCGCTCATATGCTACTGTCAGCAACGTCTCCAACTGAAAATCTGACTTCGTGGCAGCACAGCTGACAGTCCTGCGGAGGCTTCCGCGACCTCCCTCCAGTGAGTGGGCGTCACTCTGCCCTGAGGGCAGGCTACCATGCTCTGAGATTGAACAGAAGACACAGTACTACATTACAGCATGTCGTTCCGGGTGTCACAGGCTTGTGGTGTAGGCTATGATAATCTGTTAAGAATATATTAGTACGCAAATGGCTGAGTACTTGCACGCTCCAGACTGTTCTTTTAGACCTTAAGGGGAGGTGTAACGGAAAATGTAAAAGAAACTTAAAAATCATAACAGCCACATTTATTAATGTACAAATCTAAAATTTTCATGTGTAAAGCAAAAGAGCTGTGGTTTTACGGAAAAACATGATAAAATACTCAGGATTAATATTTCGCCTGAAATTTGAATTTTTTTGTTTTGTATTGTCATTTTTATAAAGCGCCATAACTCAAATTCTAACCATGAAATTAATCAGAAATTTTTTTTGTAGTGTCCTGAGAGCGTTATAAGACTACTGAACCAGAGTTATTAATTTATGGTACAAACTGTGTCAATAACAGAGGTTTCACTTTTCACATCCAAAATTAACTTTTTCTACATAAAATCATCTAAAAATCAGAATGTAATTGTAGGATCTCGTATTTTTTAGTTCCAGGAAAACAGAAAGACGTTTCGAACAGTTCCTGAAAATTTCATAGCATTATCGTATATACTTTTTGAGAAAAGGCTTGTAATAACGTAAAAAATGTGAAAAACAGAGAAAATGAGGTTGAAAGATTTTCTTCTCATACTACATGTAGTAAGCTTATCTCAATTTCTCTTCACTCCGCTTCGAATGTGCCTGATCTGTATTTGCGGGTTAGACACTGATCTGTTAGCTGTCTTGACCCTGCTCTCTTCGATGGTGTAAAATGCTTTTGTTGTAAACACACCAGTATCTATACCATCTGTCTTTAGCACTTCAATTCTGCCATTACTTCCGTCATTGTAACATAAAAATGCATAACAGACACCTTTTTTGGTTACTTCAAGCCCACAGAATGTCCTTTTAGACCATCTAATCCGAATGAAATTACTGAGGCTTTCATTTGCATTTTGTATCTTCCCGTGAAGACACTTCCTCAATAAATCAGGGTTTGTAAGAAATCTGAATGTGGGCTTAGTTTCATTCATAACAGGTTCTCGTAATGAGTGTTTATATGAATACGTCACATTTCTGTTGTTGAACTTACGCAAAATGTCTTTCGGAAACTGATTGTGCGTTGGTGTTTGATCAGTGGATAGTTTGTGAAATAAAACTTGTTCGCACAGCACACCTCATTGCCTGTAAATTATGTATGTTTCTCCTGACAGCTCTCCCATAAAATAACTGAAGAGAATCAATTTATTTCAGAGTAAGCCTCCCTTTTTCTCCTAGTGGTTTTTCATCCTGAAGTACTTCACCTTTCTTCTCTTTCAGCAAGCAACGAAGCCTACCACAAAGCCTCTTTTGGATGTGGCCAACTCTTCTATTGTTGTATTGTACGGATTTTTATTTGTTACAACTTTGAACGAAGAGGAGTCCCCATCACCAAGGTATTTAGTATATCTAACACCATACTGGTCCTCAGATCTGGAGAACATCCTTATAACTGCAGCAGCCTCCATGCCCCAACTTGAGCCACTATAATTTTTAGAGCGTGCTAGTGCATGCTTTTCTTGGCATAGTTTTTCGCTATCTTCATTGTTTAACATTTTCCTTGTTGCACACTGGTGGCAATATTTAGACATAAATTTGACACTAAGACTTTACCTGACGCAATACCAATAACAGATGCAACTCCATACAGAGATGTGTGGCCCCTTTTCATCCAGGTCCCGTCTACAGACACACACAGGTCGTAACATTTGTAGGAGGTTCACGGTCATGAATATCTAACCCAAGATCTGTTTCTTCTTGGTTTATTTCCACCGCTTCCTCCACTGATTTCTTCATAGAAACTTTGGCAGTATCGCAACAGGAAATTCTTTATTTAATTTTTCAAACGTTGCACAAGGCAGAGGCATGTTCAGAAAACCACACAATAAATTACCTCCTTCCCTCCCTGTCCAAGGCACCTCAGAGCACATGCTAACCTAAAATTACTGTCATAGGTACCAGTGTCAGCTTTTTGGAGGAGGAAAATGAAAATTCATAGCCACGCGAATAACAAATTAATTTAAAATCACAAGCTGTTCCCACTTTTCTTTCTTTAACATCAATCATGCATTTCGTATTTTTGCAGCTAACACATCAATATGAAAACTTTATAGCCTGGCAGAGAAGCTCTAAGTCAATAAGTCTGAATCCACATCAACATCATTTACGCACCTGTGCAATTCTCCTGTCCCAAGGCTCAATGATGAAGCTGAGAGCTTATGGTCTTCATTTCGATCTGCTTCCTCTTTTTTGTTGGTAAACCGCATTCCATGAAACTTCCGTTTCCTAAACAAAGTTTTTCCACCACCCATTATGCATAAATCTTGACTTCCACGGAAAGGTTTGCGAATTCAACCTTCCACCTAATAATATGTGTTAGTACTGTCAAAACGTAAATAAACCACATGCAAGAAAGTTTTCAGGCAAAGATTTTGATGAAATTTACTGGCAGATTAAAACAGTGTGCCGGACCGAGACTCGAGCCTTTGCCTTTCGCGGGCAAATGCTCTACCATCTGAGCTAGCCAAGCACGACTCACGACTCGTCCTCACAGCTTCAATTCTGACAGTACCTCATCTCCTACCTTGCAAACTTCACAGTAGCTCTTCTGCGAACATTGCCGAACTTTGGAAGGTCGGAGACGAGGAACTGGCAGAACTGAGGCTGGGAGGACGGGTCGTGTGTCGTGCTTGGCTAGCTCAGATGGTAGACCACTTGCCCGCGAAAGGCAAGGATCCCGAGTTCGAGTCTCGGTCCGGCACGCCGTTTTGATCTGCCAGGAAGTATCATATCAGCGCACACTCCGCTGCAGAGTGAAAATCTCATTCTGGCAAGATATTGATGTCAGGCAGGTTCTTGAGGCGTTGAAACCACTCACGACACTTTCTTTCACTAATAGCGTCCTTACCATACGTACTTGAGAGCATTCGATGAGAGTCAGCCCTGTTTTCTTCGTACTGGAACAAAACACTAACACCTCCCACAAATGACGAGAATTAGGCTCGTAAACTGACATTTTTAATCAAGAACAACTTTATGATGCAGACACAAATCGACTAATGTTTGAATGAAGCTATGTTGACCGAGGTCCAAGCTAACTGCCTGACGTCTGCGATCTGCTTCTTTCGACCGCCACTGACCGTTGTCGCCACCTATCTGCAAAATGCGGAAGCGAAGTCGTACACCTTGTACTTTCATGTGAGTTTTATCAGAGATTTGGCGACAGAGCTACCGAAACACGTGGTTGAAGAATTTCTGCTAAAAACCGAAACAAAACAGTTTTGCGGCAAAGAACGAACATTTAATAACTATGAAAACGATATGGTTGCCGACCTTATCCTAAGTCTGATATATCAATAGTACTGCTTTGGAAACTCTAAATACTTTGTGGACTCAGCGTAGAGGTACCACGTAAGTTTAGTAGCAGTCTTTATGACTGAGGGAAGCAGAATGAGCAGTACCTGTCTACATTAAAAAGAAAATTTGTGTGTCTTTCCTTTTTTTCTGTTTATTTGAAAGCGGCGCTCTTCACAGTAAGCCTACGAATGTAGGTACGGTTAAAACTTTCGGATTCGCGAGTCTCTCGCCAGTCGTCCGCCACACGCAGGCGAAGCACACGGAGGTAATAAGGCACGCTCTTTGTACGTGTCATCCCATTCAGGCAGCGACTCTGCGGGCTGCGCGGGAAGACAGTTGACGACCGGTGAGAGGCGCTGTGCCACAACAATGAGGGGACGGACGCCTCGGTGCGGCCGCGCGCCGGTTTCGTCAGCCTCGGCGCCGCACTTGGGTAATAATGGCGCACAATAGCCGGCGGCTGGCCCGGCGCCACCGGCCAGGAATTCCCGCCATCAGCGGAATTACTTCCGAGTTCACTTGCGCGCAGCCATTGTGTCCGCCGGATCGCCGACTCCTCTTCCTCTCGCCGTCTTTCATTATTCATAGCCGCCGGCAGCGGCTGCACTCGCCTCAAGATCAAACACCTGCTGGCTGTTACAAGTATTGCCGTTCCTTTATCGTCGCGGCCTCGGATCCTCCCCCCCCCCCTCTCCCTCCCCTCCCCCCTCCTCCTGGCTTTCCACGTCCTCCAAAAGCAAACCTTAAAATAAATGGATGGATATTACTTTAACTCGTCCTCGCTGCCAGCCCCTACTGCCGCTGCCACCCCACCTCTGCGGAATGATATTTCCTTTTGTTGGTCCCAGGATTCATTGTCTGCTCCCCGCCGGCTATTAACATTTCATAAAACTGAAAGGCCCGCACCAGACCCGACGCTCTCGCGGTTTGCGCCCTTTGGACGGGTGGCAGTCTGAGAAACGGCTCAGCGATTCCGAAAATAGCGGACTTTACACTTCAGCGCTCTAGCACACACTAGGAAACGGAACGAAGTCGACGTTGATAGTTCTGTTCCATGCACACCTCCCCACCAGCCCATTGTAAGGGTCTCTCCTGCCACGGGTACACGCAAGGTGTCATTGTGCTCCGCTGTGGTTTTGTTTTCCTTTTCTTCGTAGTGTTTTTTTCCCCTCACGAGCACGTCCCACACACACGCCGTCTAAGCAGATGTAACTAGTTTAGGATCGTCAAGGGTCACTGTAAGTGAAAAAAACGTTTGTTTCTCCCGCCATCTTCATTCACGATAAGTGAAGAAAACTTATTTGCAACATACTAGGCCCGTTCAATAAATTCCATCAATTTTTTTTCTTTTTTTTTCTGAGAACACATTCATTCATAAGAAAATTTAGGCACATTGTCGGTGAATATTTCCTTTACGTGTGCTATTTTTAAGGCTCTGTGCCTCAATGGGTAAAAATGAAAACTTGTAGGATTACTTGGTTGTCCGTCCGTCTGTCTTTGTCTGTTTGGCTGTCTCCCCGACCACTGGAAACGCTTTCTCTCAAGAAAGGGTATAAGGTTATGTCACATAGGAAGGTCTACACTCCCTTCGCTGTGTAATCAGTGGAAGCTTCTACGAGGGGCGTTTGTAAAGTCCGTGCAAAAATAAAAACTACTTACGCGTTTGGGGTAAACCTTCCTTATTTTTCGACACAGTCTCCTTTTAGACTTATACACTTCGTCCAACGCTGTTCTAATTTGTTGATCCCCTCCGAATAATAGGAATTAGTTGCTGCAATCACCTCCTCGTTTGAATAAAATCTTTGTCCCGCCAGCCATTTCTTCAAATTGGGGAACCAATAGTAGTGTGAGGGAGCCAAGTCTAGAGAATAGGGGGGGGGGGGGATGTGAAACGAGTTGGAATCCTATTTCCAATAATTTTGCGACCACAACTGCTGACGTGTGTGCTGGTGCACTGTCGTGATGGAAAAGGACTTTTTTGCGGTTCAATCAGCGGCGTTTTCTTGCAGCACGGTTTTCAAACAGTCCAGTAACGATGAATAATATGCACCTGTAACAGTTTTACCGTTTTCCAGACTGTCGATGAGGATTATCCCTTGCGAAACCCAAAGACAGTTGTCATAACCTTTCCGGCCGAAGGAATGGCCTTCACCTTTTTTGGTGCAGATTCAACCTTGGTAACCCATTGTTTACATTTTTATTTGGTCTCAATAGTATAGTCATGTACCCATGTTTCATCCATTTCATCCGTAGTGACAAAACGACGCTTAAAGTCCTGCGGATTCTTCCTTAACAGCTGGAAACCAACCTTGCTACACTTCACAAGATTTCCTTTTTGGTCAAGCGTTAGCAATCACGGAATCCATCTTGCGGATAGCTTTCTCATGTCCAAATGTTTATGCAGTATATTATGTACCCGTTAATTCGAGATGCTCACAGCACTAACAATCTTAAGCACCTTAACTCTTCTGTCATCCATCACCAGATGATGGATTTTATAAATGATTTCTAGAGTCGAAACCTCCACAGGGCGTCCAGAACGTTCAGCATCACTTGTGCCTATATGGCCATTCCGAAAATTTTGAAACCACTTATAAACTGTTCTAATCGAAGATGCAGAGTCACCTTGATGTTAATCAAGCTTTTCTTTAATCTCCTGAGGCGTTATTCCTTTCATAAAGTAATGTTTAATCACCACACGAAATTCTTTTTCGTCCATTTTTTGACAATCACTCGACTTCCTTGATTCACACGAATGCCAAACACAAAGAAATAGACCAATGTAGCTCAAACTTGGTGTGCGTTCTTTCCAAAGATGATACTAACTAAACATGACCTCGATACCCGCCGGTGGTGCCATCTCTCGGACTTTTCACGGGCTTTTCAAATGCCCCTCGTAAGTCAAAGCAACCAGAAGATACGCCCATTAAGGCCACGTATTTTGATGTTCGTAAACTCACTCCTCAAAATCTACGGGGTACTTCCCGTTGACGTAGAATCAGGAAAATTGACAAGAAGCAAGATTGCACAGTACAACCAAAGAAATAAAAATCTGAAAGTTGTTAATTTGTAATTATATCACACGAAGTAAAATTTCTTTTGTTGTTCATTATCGAACTTGAGACTTCAAACTAAAACATTCTCGAAATACTTGGAATCCCTGGGACCGATATCTTACCAATATCAATGTCGTAACAACCAAAAATCGTACACATTCTCGATTCCCGGTGAACTGTCTGTACAGATAAATAAGCTTGTACGGAATCCCCAGAGGGCGAGTCCCAATCACATCTGGCCAATTGTTTTACGCAGTTTCCATCACATTCTGTCGTCTTACACCACTTGTTCTGTGCTCGTAATTACGTTTTCAGAATATGAATTACCGTCTCGTAATCTGTATTTATCCCCGCAGAGAATCTTTAAGTGGGTCAGACTGACTGAATTCCGAGGGCAGCACATCTGGGCCTTAGGGTGTACGAGAAACGATAGATTTGCGTGTGGTGTCCACTGTAGCGTTGGAGCAAACTTTCTTTTGGACGCGTGTCAAATCGAGAACATCTGAAACTGTTTTAGAGTTTGTTCAGAGTCTCCACTTATGCCTCTGAATTAATGGTTGACTCTTCTAGCAACACATCTACGTAAACGACAACACCACTATCACAAAAGACTGTCATCATTGCTCTACAAGCCTACTATTTTTGATGGGTGTGGTTAGGGACCGTAAATGATGCTATTTAATTGACTGGCTCTTTGTTTCCAGACTATTATGCGAAACCCAGGCCTCATCATGGAAAGCAATGTTGTTCAGAAACTGCTCGTCATCCTTATTGTACCGAAAGAGAAAAGGCAGTAGGGCACCTATTCGTTGTCGAGGAAGCCACTGTCACACACTTTTGTTCATCTCAAACAACCTCTAAAAATTTTATAAAGAACTGATCTTGAAATTTCAGGTAAACACGAGCTAAGTAAATCAACAGCGAAATGTCTATCCATTACACAGGCCAACGAGGGAAAAACTGTTTTGCTGGAAGCACGTTATGTTTTTAGGGTGGGAAACCCAAAAATGATACTTAAAAAACTGTATCACCCACCATTTCTTCAGATTTTACAGTTAAGTTTATTAAATTATGCGATTTTTAAGGAGTTTATCAGCTTTTATATAGCTAAATTAATTTAAAAAGAAAGTGTAATTAATGTAGCTGAGGTTGGTAGCACTGCTGAAAAACATTTGCTGGCAAAAAAAGGTGGATTGTATTTCTGTGTTAACACATGGTGTCTTGTTTACTGTCAACTGTACCTCACTTTCCCACTTCCTGTACATGTGCTCAGTACAATGTCTAATCGTGGTTGTAAAAACTATGGTGACAGCTTTTGTTATATTTGGCGTGAATTTGTGATTAGAAAACACAAAAAGGTTTATCTATCATACTGTGGATCTAAACTTGGTGATCAAGATAAATATTGGGGGCCACATAAGGTATGTTATGCGTCTGTTGAAGATCTGAGAAAATGATACAAAAAGGAGAAAAAAGCCTTTAGATTTGCTGTCTCTATGGTACGGAGGGTGCCAAGAAATCATTCCGATGATTGCTACTTTTGCAGTGTTGATATTACTGGTCATAATTCGAAAAACAAGAAGGTAATAAGCTACCCCAACCATCCGCCCGCCATTCGACCAGTGTAGATTTGCCGTTTCCTGAACCACCAGATGATTTAAATTCTATTCCAACAAAAGTATTTTCTGATGTACAATCTGACTTAGATGAACCAGATGATGATGAATTCCGTTGTAATACAGAAAGTCTAGAGCCCAAATTGTTTACTCAGACTGAGCTTAACGATTGGGTTAGGTATTTGGACTTAACGAAAGAAAAAGCTGAATTGCTTGTCTCTAGATTAATAGAAAAGAACTTATTGGCAGTGGAACCTCTATGATTGGGGACTACGGTTGGTCACTTTACCTAGAAGTTCAGCAAGCGACTTATCGTAGAAAAAACTACACATGAAACTTCAATGAAAAAAGAGAAAGAAAATAAAAACCAGTTCCAGGTGACAAGTGAAACGTCTTCTAACACATATCATTGTTTTAAGTAGCTTACCGTAAATACAAACCATGCTAATGTTGTAACAAAGCGTTTCATTAATTTCCCCGTTTACCGTATAGTTTAGGATTTTTACACCGTATAGTAAATAGCATATTGCTGAAAACTATGGGTGACACAGAAAAACTAAGGCTAGAATTGGATTCCGCTCATAAAAATCCATAAAGATCACCTATCAAAGTAAAAAATGTTTTTGAAAAAAATTTTTCGTTGGCCTGTGTTATTCATCCGTCCGCCATTAGAAATATGTACCATCTATGAACTGAAGCTTCTTTCGTCACATTTCCATGAACTTCGGCTATATTTGTGTACGTTTTCATAGCGCGGATTTTTTTTTCCACACACTCGTACTGTAATTACTCCCCAGATTTGGCGGTATTGTTAATTTTGTCATACATTTTAAATTCGCAAAACTAAACAGTAAACGACCATTCCTGCTCTGTGTTTGTGCCATACTAACGCACATTACAATGAAGGTCTGTATCACGATGAGAGTGGGGGAGGAGAATTGTACAGCTCGTCTGATCAAAACGTTATTTACTTTTAGAATGGCTGTCGCAGGTTGTCAAAGTTTCAGTTCCCTTGACACAATACAGAAATGTTATACACGGTTCTCACTCACATGAAGGTGACCACCTACTACTTTCGATACCAACGTGCAATAACCACTCATAGACGGCAGGTGGCAGCACTAGTAGCGGCAAGTACATAAAACGAGGAAGACACTGCAGCCGTTGTAATGCCGGAACGGAGCGATTTAAGTGACGTAAGAAAGAGCATTATGATCATTAGGTTTCTGGCCTAGGGTAGAAGCATTTCCGAAACGGCTGAGGTTTTAAACTGGTCGTTTGCCGCCGTGGTTAAAGTGTACCGTGCTTGGCAAAATGGCGCTATCCAAAACCGGCGCTGAGGGAACCTCTGGTGCACCTTTGATGACAAGTCGTCGTTGATCCATTATGGACCGTGGGACAACGGCTGGCATGTATTTCTTAATGCAATAATTTACCAACAGCCGTATGTAATGTAGAAATTTACTTTATGAATTTCTTATGTGCTGCCAGTTTCGGCATTAGATTGATGCCATCTTCAGGCCCCACACGTCATAGTCGTAAAAACGCTATACACTGAAGGAGCCATATAACTGGATCCGTGAATCAAATCGTTATGCAACAGCTTTTGGTGGCCGGGCAACAGCTCTTGGTGGCCACATACGTGTCGCCTGGCCACAAAAGCTGTTGCATAACGATTTGATTCACGGATCCAGTTATATGGCTCCTTCCGTGTATAGCGTTTTTACGACTGTGACGTGTGGGGCCTGAAGATGGCATCAATGTAATGCCGAAACTGGTAGCACATAAGAAGTTCATAAAATAAATTTCTACAATACATACGGCTGTTGGTAAATTATTGCATCAAGAAATTTGATGACATGGCTGAACGACGGCTGCGGAGTTGCCTACGGGCTAAAAGGACGTACAACTGTTGAGCAGCTGACCGTCAAGGTGAGCCAAGGGGCTACTAGCAGTGTGTCCTCAAAGACCGTTCAGCGAACGTTGCTGAGTGTGGGCCACCGCAGCAGGCGTTGGTTCATGCACTCACGCTTTCTGCAGTTTGTCGGCGACGAAGCCTGGTATTTGCACGCCAGTACCGCAAGTGGACGTCCACTGAGGGGCGACAGATCGTCTTTCCGGATGACTCACGTTTTATGCTCCATCGCACAGATGACCCTTGCCATGTACGGCTTGAAACGTCTGAAAGTAAACACGATGCAAAAATCGTCGGAAGGGTCCAGGCCGGAGGAGGGAGGGCTGTGGCACATCTACATCTACATCTGCATACATACTCCGCAATCCACCATACAGTGCGTGGCGGAGGTTACCTCGTACCACAACTAGCATCTCCTCTACCTGTTCCACTCCCAAACAGAACGAGGGAAAAATGACAGCCTATATGCCTCTTCACGAGCCCTAATCTCTCTTATCTTTGTTGTCTTTCCGCGAAATATAAGTTGGCGGCAGTAAAGTTGTAATTCAGTCAGCCTCAAATGCTGGTTCTCTAAATTTCCTCAGTAGCAATTCACGAAAAGAACGCCTCCCTTCCTCCAGAGACTCCCACTCGAGTTCCTGAAGCATTTCCGTAACACTCGCGTGATGATCAAACCTACCAGTAACAAATCTAGCAGCCCGCCTCTGAATTGCTTCTATGTCCTCCCTCAGTCCGACCTGATAGGGATCCCAAACGCTCTAGCAGTACTCAAGAATATGTCGTATTAGTATTTTATAAGCGGTTTCCTTTACAGACGAACCATATCTTCCCAAAATTCTACCAATGAACCGAAGACGACTATCCGCCTTCCCCACAACTGCAATTACATGCTTGTCCCACTTCATATCGCTCTGCAATGTTACGCCCAAATATTTAATCGACGTGACTGTGTCAAGCGCTACACTACTAATGGAGTATTCAAAGATTACGGGATTCTTTCCTATTGATCTGCATTAATTTAGATTTATCTATATTTAGAGTTAGTTGCCATTCTTTACACCAATCACAAATCCTGTCCAAGTCATCTTGTGTCCTCCTACAGTCACTCAACGACGACACTTTCCCGTACACCACAGCATCATCGGCAAACAGTCGCACAATGCTATCCACCCAATCCCAAAGATCATTTATGTAGATAGAAAACAACAGCCTATGAGGAATATTTTCGTGGCATTCCCCGGTAGTCACAATGGATCAACACAAGTGTGCACCTGTCCCTAGCAGTCGTGTTCATCCCTACATGCATTTCTTTTTTCTCGGCACGATGGCATCTACGAGCGGGAAAATGCAACGTGTCACACAACTCACAGAGCACGTGTCAGGTTTGAAGACTACCAGGATGGGTTTACCTTACTCCCCCGTCACCATGGATTTAAACCCTATGGAGAAACTGTGGGACCACCTCCATCGGTCTTTTCGGAAAGATCCGAGAAACCTAAGGCAGCTAGCAATACTATTGGAGTCGGCATGGCTGACACTTCCTTTCAATACCTTCCAGAATCTCATTGCCTCTCTTCCTGCATATCTCGCAGCGATCCACGCTGCAAAAGGTAGTTAATCTGTTTTGTGGCAAGCGGTCAATTTAATGTGACTGGACAATGTATAAGAATGATAACTGGTATTGTTTTACACCACCGTGCTGAAGACTTCGTAAAAATAATTTGATTATATGGAAACTGTTTCAATTTAAACTTTTTCTTTAAGACCTTATGTTGTTACGAAACTTTTTCAGTTTCTCATAAAAATTGCAAATTATTAGGTTGCTGCATAAGTTCGTAGAGTTTTTGTTTTTACTGTTGGTATTCTGGTTGCTATGGATTATTTGCGAAGTGTAATTTTTAATTTGTAGATAGCTGTTGCTATCTGAGTGTACATAATGTAATTTTCTCTTTTGGAAACAGTGAGTGGAGCTGCGGACACCAGAAATTGGCGTACTAAGCAGAGAAATCACACTTCTGACATAGGCTTCTGCTACAGTTCAGTAGGGGGTAACCGCAGCAGAAGTAACCACAAACATTTGTGCTCTGTTAGGGGATAATGAAATTGCACGGAGCAAGGCAAGAAAATGGTTTTCTCGTTTTAAGGAGGATCGTTTCGTATTAGCGAGTCTCTACGTTCGGAAAGACCTCTGGGGTTTGATAAACGTCGTATAAACGCATTGATCTACAATGGACCACGTCAGTGTACTCCAGAACTGCGAAATGTGATGAATTGTGATCACTCCACCATCGTGCGACATCTGTATACAGTTTCTAAGGTTAAAAAGTCAGGAGTATGGTTAGTGCATGCTCTAAGCCAAAATCACAAAAATTAGTGGTTTGTCGTATGTGCATCTCTGCCTGCTCTTCATGAATTGGCCCGTGAACAGCACAGACCATTCGCGACGAGAAAAAGTGTCTTTATGTTAACTTAAGGAAAAGAAAGGAATGGTTGAGCCCAAGCAAAGCTGCAACTCTCCGTACCTGGTATAACAGTGACAGTGAGTTGTGCAACAAATTGCTTCCTCGACTTGTATCCATCATTGCTGACAATTATTGTCAACAACTGAGATGTCTTACAGACGCAATACAAGAACAACGACGAGGAGGGTTCCTGAGGTGATGATACTCCACGACAACGCCCGGCCCGCATTCTGCTAGACCAGGGGCGGCCAAGATTCCGGTTCGTGGGCCGTGCCGGTGCCTGAGTACCAGAGCGCTCTATCTTGTTTCTCACTTCCCCCACCAACCGAGCTGTCAGCGTCGTGAGAGGAGGAGGAAGATGTGAAAACTCCTAATGTACCGCATTTAAATGGCAGTGCAGTCTTACTACATACGAGTTGGTTTTATATTCCACATTCCTCATCAACACAGATCACAAACAAAACCAATTTTTCAGTATTATTTAATTACCTTTGGTGCGCTAAAGACATACCGTAATTTTTATGTGGTACAAACTATCGGCATACGGACGAAGCAGACAATTTCACTAAGTTTTCGAGCTCAAGTTGTGATCTAAAAGTGACTGATTTAATTTCATAATCGGAAAATTGTCTTTCACACAAATATGTCGATCGAAAAACTGCAGCACTTTTGCAATCTCATTACGGAAACGTGGAATTTCTACCTGAGAACACGGACTGGACAGTTTTAACGTAAAAAGAGTTGTCATTAGAACTGGAATTGGGGGGCAGGTCAATCACTTACATTTGCACCTGCACAGGGGTGCTTTCAAACCGACAAACGGTGTAGAAAACAGCTCAATAACAGATATAAGATTACAGTCCCCTCAAAACCTTTGGAAAATTATTCTTGTAATTCTCTAAAGGCTACAATAAATTCTTCAAACCTCGCTATTTCTTTAACGGCAGTGAATTTAGGGAACTGGAGTGAGTTCGTCAGAATGTGTCCCTACTATAACGCGATTTTCCTTGTCTTACTGTGGGGAGTATACGTCAAGTTCATTTAAAATGTGAGATCTAAAATCTACTGCGAATGTTCTAATTTTCGTTCTTGCACTCCTTTTTTGTTCATAAATTCGTCAATAGCGAGTTTTGAATTGAAAAATCGATCCAGGCATTCACCTTGACTTAACCAGCATACTTTGCAGTGACGTGATAAGGCACCATACTCTTCGGTCAGTTCCATCGAAAACTGTTGCAGGTGACAGTAGAAAAATATATGCGCCTTCATAAATTTTGCTACTCATACCACCAATTTCTTCACGTGCTGTGCGCCGGAAAATTTATATCTAAGTGATTCTTGATGCACTCAACAATGAATCCCATCTGTCAATCGTTGTAAATATTTAATTTCGTTCTGCAAGGTATTGTGAAATCTTTTCGAGACAAACGAACATTACCCGTCGCTTACGCGACTCCATAAAAGATACTGAGAATTCCATCTCTCTCTCCTGGTATTCCCATTCATTTTGAAGGTCCGTGAGGGTAGATCGCTAGACTGCCTCATCCGGTGCAAACAACCACTGAACCTGTGAACGTCCTTGATACCACGAACAAATAGCGAAGGGTAAACAGTTCTGACTCAACAATTCCGCCGAACTGAAGAGAGTTGTGCCGACCGAAAAATGTCAACGAAACGCTAAACGAATTGTCGCGCCGTACTCTGTACTTCCGTAAAGGCACGAGCAAAGCCGACACATGCCGATCCATGGCCCTCACACGACACGCACACCCTGCCTGCTTGTAGTTTGGCAGCCCGTGGCAGGCCCTGTGCCAGATTGTCAAAAAACGTTATACAGATATTGGGTTTGGAAGTCATTCTGCATTCACGTTATTCTCCTTATCTTGCTCTCTCGGATTTTCACCTTTTCCGCTCTCTGTCGAAAAGCCTTCAAGGAACTTTCTTTCCGAACGAAAAGTCGCTGCGAACATGACTCGATGAGTTCCTCGTCTCAAAATTACGTGATTTCTCTAGTAGCGGAGCCAAAGGTCACCCCGATGTTAGCAAACTTGTAAACAGTGAGGGAGAATAGATTACTGATGACAAAAATCTGTTATGTGTGTCCACTGTTTTATTAACTTTTGGAAAAACGCTAACAACTTACCTACCGAACTAATAGTTCAATGCGACAGGTACGACTATTATGTCTAGTAGAGCGAATACTGTCGACGGTGGGTGCATCATGGGACTGCCGTGTCGAGACAGCGGCCGCAGCTGCCGCGCCGTGTAGCCGGCGAGTTACGGGCAGCACAGTGGAGCGGCCGAGCTCCCCATTGCGGCCCCATAACGGCCCAACAAGCACGGCTGCTGTGGCCGGCCGGATGTCGCGTGGCATGGTGTAGCAGTATCGACCCGCACGTACACGCCGTGTGCGGTGTCGCGCCGGCATTTCGGACTCTCTACAGCCCGGCGCCTTCCCT